>NC_090653.1:292164231-292179231 GCF_040937935.1 Hyperolius riggenbachi
CACAGAGCTTGGAAGTGGCTCTGGCGGTGAAAGAATTGCTTGGCATGTGAAGGCATCAGGCACAGATGTAGTGATGACACCATGGGATGCCCTGAATGTCTGTATTATCCTTCCAGGCCCCGGCGTTCCTCTATTATACACATTAGCTCTACCCATGGCTTAAGTATGTACGGCAAATAGCCGAGAACTGAGAGACGAGGTTCCGGTGTCACCCGTAAGATCTGTCACTCGCTCACCGTCAGCCGGATTATCCACTTCACCTTGTGAGTTCTCTCTGTGTGACGCCAATTACTAGGACATTTCCTACTGGAATATTTTACAAGGCAAGATAAGTCTATCCAGAAGAAGCCAGTTCATATTTCTGTCGTGTTAGTGTCAAGCCAGCTGGGTTGTGACGCTCTAGTACATGAGGGTTTCTTTACGGGTCCTGTTAGCTGTTACACTATGACGTTGCAGTAAGCAATTTTACAGCAAGAAGCCGCTACATCCATGAAAGTCTATGGAGACTTTCAGGTTGGGTTTACACTTGTTTTTTGCATTGCACTGTCATGCTCCTGCATCCCACTGCAACCCAAAAAGACTCACTCATGTGTCCCTGCTGGCAGAGTGCACTGACAGGGTCATATGCATAGCACTGCCCCCCTCAGTGACGTACTCCCTGCTAGGAAGGGTCATAAACATAGCACCACTCCCTGCTCAGTGACGTACTCCCTGCTGGACAGGGTCATATGCATAGCACCACCCCCTGCTCAGTGACGTACTCCCTGCTGGGCAGAGTCATAAACATAGCACCACCCCCTGCTTAGTGATGTACTCCCTGCTGGATAGGGTCATATGCATAGCACCACCCCCTGCTCAGTGACGTACTCCCTGCTGGGCAGAGTCATAAACATAGCACCACCCCCTGCTCAGTGATGTACTCCCTGCTGGGCAGAGTCATAAACATAGCACCCCCCCCTGCTCAGTGATGTACTCCCTGCTGGGCAGAGTCATAAACATAGCACCACCCCCTGCTCAGTGATGTACTCCCTACTGGGCAGGGTCATATTCATAGCACTGCCCTCTGCTTAGGGACATACTCCCTGCTGGGCAGGGTCATATGCATAGCACTGCCCCCCTCAGTGACGTACTCCCTGCTAGGAAGGGTCATAAACATAGCACCACCCCCTGCTCAGTGATGTACTCCCTGCTGGGCAGGGTCATATGCATAGCCCTGCCCCCGCTCAGTGATGTACTCCCTACTGGGCAGGGTCATAAACATAGCACCACCCCCTGCTCAGTGATGTACTCCCTGCTGGACAGGGTCATAAACATAGCACCACCCCCTGCTCAGTGACGTACTCCCTGCTGGGCAGAGTCATAAACATAGCACCACCCCCTGCTCAGTGACGTACTCCCTGCTGGGCAGAGTCATAAACATAGCACCACCCCCTGCTCAGTGATGTACAACCTACTAGGCAGAGTCATAAACATAGCACCACCCCCTGCTCAGTGATGTACAACCTACTGGGCAGAGTCATAAACATAGCACCACCCCCTGCTCAGGGATGTACAACCTACTAGGCAGAGTCATAAACATATCACCACCCCCTGCTCAGTGATGTACTCCCTGCTGGGCAGGGTCATATACATAGCACTGCCCCTGCTCAGTGATGTACTCCCTGCTAGGCAGGGTCATATGCATAGCACCACCCCCTGCTCAGTGACGTACTCCCTGCTGGGCAGGGTCATAAACATAGCACCACCCCCTGATCAGTGACGTACTCCCTGCTGGGCAGGGTCATATGCATAGCACTGCCCCCTACTCAGTGACGTACTCCCTGCTGGGCAGGGTCATAAACATATCACCACCCCCTGCTCAGTGATGTACTCCCTGCTGGGCAGGGTCATATGCATAGCACTGCCCCCCTCAGTGACGTACTCCCTGCTGGCCAGGGTCATATGCATAGCACCACCCCCTGCTCAGTGATGTTCTCCCTGCTGGGCAGGGTCATATGCATAGCCCTGTACTCCCTGCTGGGCAGGGTCATATGCATAGCCCTGCCCCCGCTCAGTGACGTACTCCCTGCTGGGCAGAGTCATATGCATAGCACCCCCACCCCCTGCTCAGTGATGTTCTCCCTGCTGGGCAGGGTCATATGCATAGCCCTGCCCCTGCTCAGTGACGTACTCCCTGCTGGCCAGGGTCATATGCATAGCTCCGCCCCCGCTCAGTGATGTACTCCCTGCTGGGCAGGGTCATATGCATAGCTCCATCCCCACCCCCTGCTGGGCAGGAAGTACGTCATTGGGATTTCCTAGATTCCCATCGGCAATGCACCGTGCTCTGTCATTTACACTACCTGCGTCGCCCATAGACGTCCGTGGTGCTTGTGGTAACACGCTGCTGCCCTTGCGTTGGCTCAGATACTTTCGACACAGCGGCCGTGTGAAAGTCTCTATAGAGTTTCATTGCTTTTGCGGCCCCTTGTGGTAAAATAGGGTAACACAATTCAGGTTTAACCTACGAGTTTAAAAGGGGCCTCATACCTATGCTACGCGGTGCGACGGAAGTAGGGATATCGCCACAATGCTGTAGCAAGTCAACAGTGCGTTACTGCATGATCCGTGCCTACTGCATGGAGTATTGAGTAATGCAATTCTCTGGCCACACAGTGAGTAACGGCGAAGTGCAGTGCAGCGTGCATGCGTGGACTGACGGGAATCCCAGTGATCTACTTCCTCCCGGTGGGGAGTACGTCACTGAACCGGGGGCGGGTCTATGCATATGACCCTGCCACAGAGTCATTTAAAATACTGATGTGTGAGTCCAGCGATCACCGCACACACAAGTGTAAAGGGAGCCTAAAGAGAATCGGAGGTGTTTAACCTCCCTGGCGGTAACCCCGAGCTATGCTCGGGCTAGCCGCCGGGAGCTCTATGCAGAGTATAGCGTGCAATGGGTGCTTTTACTCACCTCCAGGGGGATCCAGATGTCGGTAGCCGTTCTCCTTCCTGTCCTCCGAGGCTCTGGATCACTCTGGTGAGATCGCCGGCATAGCTCAAAAAGTAAATACCTACCTAAGGAGAAGGAAGTAGTTCCTCCAGAGGCTCCATGCACTATGCTCTGGTCCTCCGCCGCTGCCCGGGACCCCCTGGAACATCGGGGCTCCTCTTCCAGCATGAATGCAGACGGGCCTGCGCAGTAGCCGCTCATACAAAAGTGCCTCCGGCTCACTGTGCAGGTGCGGCCGTACTCGCACAGGTTCTTGGATGAAGGGATGGAGCGAGGACTATCCAGGAAACTCACTTCAGGCTCACTGGCGATGCACATCATGCAGAATGTATTATATTATGCAGTGCACACAGTTTTGCTTGTTTCAGCTTTGCATTGGTCCATCTTTTCTCGAGTTTCTTTAAGCACTTCAGCCCACAGGGTTGTTTATTTTTTGCATCTGAGCAACTTTCACCTCCCATTCATTTGCCAATAACTTTATCGCTACTCATCACAATGAATTGATTAATATCTTGTTTTTTTCCGCCACCAATTAGGCTTTCTTTGGGTGCTACATTTTGCTGAGAATTAACTTATTCTAAATCCATTTAAACAGGAATATTAAGCAAGAAATGGAAAAAAAATCATTATTTCTCAGTTTTTGGCCATTATAGTGTGAAATTAATACATGCTACCGTAATTAAAACCCATTTATTTTATTTGCCCATTTGGCCTGCTTATTACACTATTTAAATTATGTCCCTATCACAATGTATGGCGCCGATATTTTATTTGGAAATAAAGGTGCATGTCTTCATTTTGCGTCCATCACTATTTACAAGCCCATAATTTAAAAAATTATATTCATATAGTCCTTTGACATGCATATTTACATGTTTTTTGTTTTTTTTTTTAATTAAAAAAAAAAAAAATTTTATTAAAAATTGTATTTGAGGATAATTTTTGGTATGGGAGGTAAACAGCTAATTTTAAATGTAAAAAAAATGTATTCATTTAATAAAAAATGGATGTGGGTGTAGTTTTACTATTTGGCCACAAGATGGCCACAGTCAAAAAGTCCTGGCAGCGTGATCGCAGGCTTCCAGGAAGCATTAGGAGGGCGGGAAACTTTTTGTTTCTCAGAAAAACCGCAGCCTCTGATAAGAGGCTGTCGGTTTTTCTGCGGGGTGCTTCGATTAATGAATGGGATCGATAATCCCATTCATTGATCGCAGGGCTAACGGCCGGCAGCGGGAGCACCCACGGGAGTGCGCGCAGCCTATCTGGATGAGAATGTTCGTCCAGATAGGCTTAAAGTGGACCCAAATTAAAAATACAAGATTTCAGAAATAAAATCTATTTTCTAAATTATAATAATAAATAGCAGCCTTTTTTCAGCTGCATGTTGACAAATATAAAATATTTTACATTTATTCGAGGATCTCCTCCCTTCCTTTCATATTGCCGGGACAAAATCCGGCAGACTGGTGGGGGAGATAAAAAACAAAACACAGGCTGCTACTGATGATGCCATAGGGGAAGTGATCTCAGCTTGTGTGAGATGTCACATAGACGACGCCCCTGTGAGGGAGGGTAGCTGATAACAAACACACCCATAATCTAAAACCTCCTACTAAGCTCAGAAGTAATGGATGCCACCTGTATAACCCTAGTTATGAAAAGAGAAGGGTGAAAAGCATGCACTGAAATGCTCATAGGCTTGAAGGAGTGTTTATTTATCTTTGTATGTGTCAGAGTGGTACAACTAAATATTTTGAATTAAAAAAATGTTTGGTTTGGGTCCGCTTTAAGTGGTTAAACCACTCCAGAAATCACAAAATAAAAACAAAAAAAGTTAGGTACTTAACTAAGCAGTAGGAAGCCTCAGGGTAGTCTGGATCCTTCTCTAGACAACTGTTCTGAAGGTCGCTCTAAATATATTTGAACCAGCGTGTTGAACATGCTTCTTCTGTCCAGAAGTGCACCATGTAAGAGTAAATCTACACTGGGCATGTGTGAGAATGACCTGAGCTTGCTCAGTAGACCGAAGCGCCCATGCACAGAAAAGCAGAGTGGCTTCATTCTACTGGACAGGGGCATTGCTAGGATCCTAAGAGATTTGGGGCACTTTTGGGCACTCAAGTTGTGGCCAGGCACCGGCATGTGGGTGTAGTCATGGGTGGAGCCAAAATTACACGAACTTAACAGTTGTAGGGTAAATTGTCAATTTCTTAATATATGCATACACCCAAGCAATTTTCTTAGAGTTTTCAATCATTTTGTTTTTCATACTTAGGAAAAAATTGAGCACAAATTACATTGGTCAGATTTTTAAAATGTAATAATCGATCTGAAAAATTTATTGTAATCCTTGAATTGAAAAGACATTTAAAAAATTGTTGGTTGTGTGTGGCCACCTTTCCTCTTATCTAAATAATACAACTCCAATTCCTCAAAACATTCATTCATTATCTCACCAACCCAACCGTGAGGAGGAGCAGCAGTACCCTACAAGATCAGAACCCTTTCCAGAAGCTTTTTGCATTTTCCATTCACAGTCTTTTTATAATCGATGGTACGAGCCAGAGTAATATTCTACAGTAACTGTTTGGCCCTTTAACCACTTGATGACCCACCCTTTACCCCCCCTTAAGGACCAGCGTGGTTATTAGTGATCTGTGCTGGGTGGGCTCTACAGCCCCCAGCACAGATCAGGGTGCAGGCAGAGAGATCAGATTGCCCCCCTTTTTCCCCCCCTATGGGGATGATGTGCAGGGGGGGTCTGATCTCTGCTGCCTGCGTGTGGCTGGCGGGGGGGGTGCACCTCAAAGCCCCCCTCCGCGGCGAAATTCCCCCCTCCCTCTCCTACCTGTTCCCCCCCCCCCCCCCCCCCCCCCCGGTGATCGAGGCTGCACAGGACGCTATCCGTCCTGTGCAGCCAGTGACAGGACGTCCCCTGTCACATGGCGGCGATCCCCGGCCGCTGATTGGCCGGGGATCGCCGATCTGCCTTACGGCGCTGCTGCGCAGCAGCGCCGTACAAATGTAAACAAAGCGGATTATTTCCGCTTGTGTTTACATTTAGCCTGCGAGCCGCCATCGGCGGCCCGCAGGCTATTCACGGAGCCCCCCGCCGTGATTTGACAGGAAGCAGCCGCTCGCGCGAGCGGCTGCTTCCTGATTAATCAGCCTGCAGCTGGCGACGCAGTACTGCGTCGCTGGTGCTGCAGCTGCCACTTTGCCGACGCACGGTATAAGCGTGCGGTCGGCAAGTGGTTAAAGGTAGTGATCAAAATGCCTTGTTTATACCAATAAACTGAGGCCATGACCTGACTTGTCTCAAATATTTTCAACAATTGAGAATCTTGATGGCACCAAGCCACCACTGCAAGGAAAGTTATTAAAGGAAAACCATCAAACCAAGTTTTCTAAAATGTACAAATAATGTCTAAGTAGTGTGTAAACATTTTCCTATTTTTCATGTTAAATATCAGAGGTAAAAGCTGTAACTCACTGTGTGTAGATTTTAGCTACATTTGGAATGTCTCATTTGCATAGGTGAATCTCTGCAGTCTGACATGCTAAGAACAGTGTAATATTGAAGCAGAGTTATACAGTATGTAAAGCCTGTCAGAAATCAGGTTTCACACACACAAATACAAATGTTTATGTTGCACATAAAATACATTTCCTCCGCTCTCTGCAGGGAGCTCAGTCAGAAACAGGCAGAGATTTCTCTCTCACACACACACACGGGGTTAACAGATGCACTGTGAGGGAATTCCCCCTCCCTTCATGGCTCAGTCTGCCCTCAGAATTGCTGTCAGAAAAGTGTGAAAGGAATTAGATAATAGTAAACAAAGAGATAAGAATTCACATGTATACACCAGTACTTAGCAGCACTTCCTAAACATTGTTAACAGAACTAACCCCCAAAAAATGTTAATCGATAATGTTCCTTTAAATCTTCGGATCATTGTGTTAAGTTATTGCAAATAATGGACGCCAGATTGGTCAAAAAAAATCTGCAAAACCAACTTGAATAAAATGCCCCAAAAAAGAAGTAAAATCAAGCTGACACTACTTTCATTTTTAAATATTTTGCTGGCCACTTGTCTTCTTAGTACCTTTCTGCTTGTGGATTATAACCCCAGTGCACCCACTGGATGTCTCTGCAGTTGTTTTAGATTTAATGACCTGCCAAGGTCCAGTCATGAACAGGATCAGCAGTTCCCAGAGTTGACACTGGTGAAGGCCGGCTATCTTCAGTTACACATTCTCCCAACAGAATATAGGAAGGAATGCCACCTTTTCCTGGCTGAGATGGACGTTTGTAGCTCAGTGCATCCTCCTACATGTATGGAATTCCTTTGCAGTTTTCTTCTGCAGGGACAGAAGCTTCAGAGAGGGCCAGTGCGCACCAAAAAGCGCCAGTGTGATCGCAAACGCTCAGCGCTTTTTGAAGTGATTTTTCTAGGCATGTGTCTAGCGATTCTCTAATCATGCCTAGCGATTTTTGGAGCGTTTCGGTGTAGCGGTATTTCTTTTTTGATACAGTAGAGCTGGAACTGAACAGCTTCTGTAACAGAACACTTGGAGAATCGCTCTGATCTAGCGCTTTTCAGAGCGATTTTCCACTTTCCTGAATTGCCTCATAAATCAGCAGAAATGTTGCAGGACTCGCGTTTGCGAGAAAAACACATCGCTCTGGTGTGATTCATCCCATTCAGATACATTAGCCAAGCGCTTTTCAAAGCGCTGGCGTTTTTAAAAGCGCTCAGAAGAACTTGGTGTGCACCAGCCCCGACTCAGAGCACTTGGAAATTACACTCTTCATTCAAGTGGATATCCAGCCTGTAAATGAAAATGCTGGGGTCCTCCTGTAAGAGAAAGTTATAATTACCTGCACTGTCTCCCCCCCCCCCCCCCCGAAGCCGTCCCCCGAAGACCCAAAATCAGCCAGCTTCCAGTGCATAGCCCCGCCCCCCAAAATCTATTTTTGTTCTTCAAACTTTGCATTAGGATGCAGCTCTGGTAGAATACATGGGGATACCCAAAGCCCGCAGTCTACGTGACCACTCGTGAATACCTATGATCTGAAGAGGCGATGGGCTTTCTACCTAGTGGGCAGGAGGTTACTTTGCTGCAACAGGTCACTACTGCTTGAATTTTTTCCACCAGGGATTGTAATAGTAGGACAAATCCTACAGTGTGGAGAGGTCAAGACTGGGATCTGAACAAGAAGACTACCAAATGACAACGCAAGGTCATGGTGTAGGCTGAGGAAGGACTGGCAGTAGACCGAGGATAGCAGCAAAGGTGGCAGGACAAGGTCCTAGCTTACAAATAGCGGGGATAGGACCAAGGGAAACAGGGCACAATAACTGGGGTTTTGTCTGACAGGCTAGCTGGTCCAGGTTAACTATATGAACTAAATGGCTGACAAAACAGACTTAAAGGACAACTGAAGAGGGATATGGTGGCTGCCATATTTATTACCTTTTAAACAATACCAGTTGCCTGGCAGTATTGCTGATCTATTTGCACTATGAATGGTAACACAGTGGCACCAAAATACAGTGTTTATGCAACGCGTAGGCAACGCAGTTGCTCCTGCTTCATCCGGAGCAACTGCATATAGTCTTAAGCCAGTATTTGGCTGCAGTAATGTCTGAATAGCACCAGCAACAAGCATGCAGCTAATCTTGTCGGATCTATCAATAATGTCAGAAACACGTGATCTGCTGCATGCTTGTTCAGGGGCCATGGCTAAAAGTATTAGAGGCAAAGGATCAGTAGGGATTGCTTGAAATGAAATGACCATGGCAACCCTTATACCCCTCTCACTTCAGTTGTCCTTTAAGTAGAGCAGTTTAGGGTCTGGACTGACAGTTTGGCTAGACAGGGTCTAGAGGAAAGGAGTGCATGCTGAAGATCTAAAGCTACATACACACGGGGGACAATTGTCCCCCGTTGCATGGCTACAAGGGACCAGGGAGCGTCAGCTATCCACACGTCTCGTCAGAAAGGCAGAGACGTGGAGGAAGCTGTCTGTGAATGGAGCATCCCCCGGCCGGATGCTCCATTCACTTGCATTGTGTTTCCTGTCACTAGTCCGCATACACGCGCTGACTAGCGACAGTTGCGGCGAAGTTGTGGCGACAGCTGTAGCCGGCGATTAAACATGTCAATCCCCTGATGACAGCTCCGACAGGCGACGGTTCGGGGCGCGCGCTTCATACACACGGGTGACCTGTCTCCGCAACACGCGCGTGCCACGTGGCTGCGGAGACAGCCATACCCCGTGTGTATGGGCCATAACATCTCTCAGGGCCGCCCATGCAACGAATCCTGGCTGCATGCCAGTGCCATGGCCATACTGCATTACTCACAGAGTCCATTTTTCCTATAGATCTTCCAGAAGCAGCTTAACAGCCATAACCCTGACTTCCACCATAATGAAAGACCTCAACGTTTCCATTTTTAGCCACATCCTATAATAATAGTCATCAGGATAAAGGTCCAGAACCTCATCCTGCTTAACAAGAAGACAAGAATGATGATGTGGATGAAGGTGGAGGATGGAGCGGGGGAGTCATCATCTTTCTCAAGTCTCACCTTAATAAGCTGAGAAAGGGAAGGGGGAGTCCTCCACCTCCACGAGCAGCTCTTAAAAAGAAATGTTATCGGTGATGGAACAGCCTCCACGATTAGCGAATAGCGCCGGGTCCCTGATCAGGCCCAGCTGAAATCGTGACACTCGTTCTGAGGAAGATCAATAGCCCTGAAGATTAATTCTGGCACTGAAACATGCATCCGCCTTGACAAGAGCGCTGCATGAGACAGTTTGATCAAAAGCCCGTTGGGGCGTTCGGGAGACATCAAGGGACTTGCTTACAGCGATCAATTGCAAATTAACAGTGTGTTAGGTCTGACACTCACAACAAAGGGAGACGAGGAACAGAGGAGCGTGATGATAAGGATCTTCTGCCTGTCAGCAAGAAGGACCAGAGCGCAGGAGGACCAAACGCAAAGATGCCTCTCGGTAGAAAATAAATACAAAATAGAGTCATTGATTTAATTTGGATCAGGGCTATTCAAGTCATTGTGCTGTTTAATGTCATTAAGGCACACCTGAAGTGAGAGGTGTATGGAGGCTGCCATATTTATTTCCTGTTAAAGCGGATCCGAGATGAAAAACTAACTATAACAAGTAAGTTGTCTATATATGTTACGTAAAGTTAGTAATACCTCCCCCTCCTCCTGCCCAGACTGGGCTCCCATGAGCCCTTGCTACTGTCTGAAAGTGCCTTGGCTCTCTGAAATCCTGTGGGCGTGGCTTGTTTAGTTTATAGGGAATTAGAGTATTAAAACAAAAACAGAAAAGTCTTGGGCTTGAGGAATGTCCTATAAACAATAGGAAAGGAACACAATTATGCAATGAGTAAAAGTTCACCTCGGATCCACTTTAAACAATGCTAGTTGCCTGGCAGTCCTGCTGATCTCTTTGGCTGCAGTAGTGTCTGAATAACACGCCCGAAACAAGCATGCAGCTAATGCAGTCACACTTCAGTCAGATCACTTCATCTGCTGCATGCTTGTTCAGGGGTTAGGGGGCTGTAAGTATTAGGCAAAGAATCAGAAGGACGCGTGCATCAAAAAAGGACGCACGGAAATTTGGCCACCCAGAAGAGCCAATTGTAGAATATCTGTAAATATGGGATAGTAATCAATTTGGTCTTACTCCTGAAATGATGAAAAAGTGTAATAATAATAAAAGTGTAGTAATAATGATAATAATAATAACATAAAAGTACAAACATCTCTGATACCAGAAAGGTTGGAGCGCCTTGCTTAATACCAGTTGATAGCGAGAGTCGGGGTTACACCACAAGCGTCGCATTCGGAGGAATGTTTCCGGGGGAGTAGCTGCTGTAGATTTAATCAGCTCAGGTCCTCTCTGTGAGTTTGTGTTGTTGGCGTGTTTGGAGCAGAATAATTTGATCAACGCGGGAACATCCTAATACCGTCTGTAAATCCTCCGCGCTCCGCGCAGCTTATGTTCTTTGCAGAGCCTCCGGTTGTAAAAATAAAAAATAAAAAAATCCTCTTGGAACAGGATGTTGCTGGAACCGCCGCCGCTTTGTTTCCCGCAGTACAAAGGATCAGACAGTCAACAACTCGACATGAAATGCTCTCCGTCTTCTCAACAAACTTCATTATTCATTATTAAAGGGAGGATAAAGTAGAGCAGCAATAAAGAAACAGCAAGTTTGGAGAACACACAATATCTGCATGCAATTATGCCCCACACTCCTCATTAGTCTATTGATTCCTGGGGAGAGCCGACCGGCGGGCTGTAAAGTCAGAGGTGGTGGGCGGTAGGTGGTGGTGGGAGTGAGAAACACTCTATATAGGTAGCGCGGCTTTTCATGCAATGCGTGATCATAGCTCTCTGTGTTTTATAGCACTGTATAGTTACTGGTTGAACCTGTTTGGGACTGCAGGGCCAGGTTCTAATTACAGTGGGGCCTTTTAGTTAAAATTAAACTGGATGGCCACCCTGAACCCCCTTTAATAAGAAAATAACCCTGCATTTCAACTTTGCTCTAAAACATTATTTACAGCATATTATATGCAACCAGCATTTTTTTTACTAGACCAGCATTGGAAGGGTTACACACGGAGCTTTAAAGTTCAGTGGAGAGAAATGCTGCCGCAGCCAAAGTTTAGATAGATACATTTAAGTAACCGCAATGTAACAAGTGAGGAATGTGACTCACTCTCTCTCTGTGTCCGGGACAGAGAGAGAGAGTGAGTCTAGTAGCTGTCTAGTAAAAATGCTGGTCTAGTAAAAAAAAAATGCTGTTTGCATATAATATGCTGTAAATAATGTTTTAGAGCAAAGTGGAAATGCAGGGTTATATTCCACTTTAACTACCTAAAAAAACGCGTCATGCCATTGGGCGTGACCGCAACGGCAGCCCCAGGACCGCCTAATGCCAACTGGAGTCAAGTCCTGGGGCCGGCTACTGCAGGAGATCGCCCTCAATATTTACCTACCGCAATCCTGTGCGGGTGCAGTACATGTTTTTACAATTCAGCACTTCACAATGTTAACAGTTTATTGCTCGGTCATACAACTTAGCAACCAAATGAATTTCACCTCCTTTTCTTCTCACTAATAGAGCTTTATTTTGGTGAGATTTGATTGCTGCTGCTATTAGTAGTTTTTTTAATGTAAAGAAAAAAAAAGGCCTACATTTCTGCATTTTTGTTGATGAAATAAAGTTTGGGGGAGACTGTGGTGGCCAGCGATTGGCTAGTTTGCCCCATAGAAGCTCTAGCCTTGAAGGACTGTAGTGTTTGTAAAAAGATGCTGTGACTACATGATGCCTGCAAGTACCTTTATTATGATGCAGGTCCTCGGCTATAACCCCCGGGGAAACCCCTAAACATATATTCTGAAGAACATTGCAAAAATCAAGCACCTCATCCCCCCAGAAGATCTGCCAACCTTAGTCCACGCCTTCATCACATCCCGACTGGACTACTGCAATGCTATCTACACCGGCCTTCCAAAAAAGGCCTTGTACCGCCTACAGCTGATACAGAATACTGCTGCCAGACTGCTAACCAACCAACCCCGTCACTGCCACATAACGCCAGTCCTGCATTCCCTTCACTGGCTACCTATAGAATGGAGGGTCCTATTCAAGATCGGCCTACTGACATTTAAATCCCTGAATAATTTAGGCCCTGGATACATGAAAGATATGTTACAGCTGCGTAGCAATCCCCGCATTCTCAGATCAACAGGTTCTAATAATCTAGTCATACCCAGAGTCCACTTGGAAACGTTTGGTCCCAGAGCCTTCTGTCATGCTGCCCCTACGTTTTGGAAGTCCTTACCTCAACAGATCAGGACAGCTCCATCCCTGGACGTGTTTAAATCCAGACTGAAAACCCACCTGTTCAGTTTGGCATTTGCAGAAATATAACTTTTGTTGTGTGAATACTTCATCCTACTAATTACTGAATCTGAGAGAGCCTAAGCGCTTTGGGTCCTATGGGAGAAAAGCGCTATAGAAATGTTATTGTATTGTATTATTATTATTGTATTGTATTGTATTGTATTGTATTCTCAAATAAACAAACAACAAACTCAAGTACACCATGAATAAGTGAACTCTGGTTGGGCAAACGACAATATATCTTCCTGGTGTAGCGTTTCCAAACATTTACTAAACATTTACTGACTTTTACACCAATATATAAAATAAAAAAACGTACACCACTGGCTCCAGATTCCTGAATCCTCCTATTAGGATCCATAAAAGGGCATACGTAGCGAATCACTTGGTAAGGTGCAAACCACCATCTCCATGCTCAACCGGTTTCGTCCCTAGAGTCCTGAATTTTATCTGTCAATCTTTTTCTTTATTTTCTATTGACCTTGGGGGTTTTCTGCCTCTGGTGAGTGCATGCGCCTTTGAGGAAGCATAGATCATTTAACTCTTGTTTTTATTAACTCTTATTGGTGAACTACATTAAAATCGGTTTGGGGCTGGAATTGCATGATGGGTATTTAAGAGATCACAATTGCAAAAAAAGTTTATAGTTGACTGAAACTGACATAACATTCAATAAAAATGTGTTTTCCTACGTTTTATTACCCATACAGTGACCATATCTGCTTCTATGCACAAGTAATATTGTCTGTTTACAAATGACAAGTTCCCAAAGTACAGTTTATCTGCTCTGAAAGCTGCCATTGCATTTTATTCAAGCTGCCTTTTATTATGTATTACAATCTTCTAGTGAACTATTATGAACTGTGTGTATTCTTGAAGCAGAAAGAGCTTCACAGAGAGATCATTTTCAGTTTTTACACACAATGTAACAACTAAGGAATGTAAACAAAACATACTGTTATCTCCACTTCGGATCAGATGCTAAGCTGAAGGGGCTTTCCATGGCAGGATAAAGTGCTGTGTTTAACTGTTTGAATGCTGTTCTGCTACAATTTTTTTGTAATACTAGCTTTAAAGCTGAAAGGAATCTTTTAGTGCAAAGAGGAATTGCTGAGAGTCAGACCACTTTAAAATGCATGTATATGCATTTGTATAAAATGTAGATATATTTCAGAGTGAAATGCACAATAAATGTATTTTCTCCAATGTTGCTGTCACTTACAAAAGCTTGAAACACCCAAAAGCGCTACCTGAATGGCAGTTGTTCTCTCTCCAACTGCCTAAACAGTGTGCAGGTGAGTAGAGAGGCTGGCAGACATTTGTGTAGAGCCTTTCCGGTTAGAGCTTTTGTAAAAAAAATAAAGGAAATACTGGTACTGAGAATAGCCTATGAGGAGATCGACTATTCCAAAATCTGACAGATTTCTTCTACCTACTGTAAGTGAAACAGCAACACATAAAAAAAATACTGTGGGAGAAATGTATTTGTTATGCAAATGTATTTTAATTTTTTTTTGTGGTGATAGTAATCCTTTACTGAACTCAGAACTTCTTCTCTTTCAGTTATATAGTGTTTTATTTTATTTTTTTATAACATTGCATCATTCTCTAATATTTGCAGTTTACACACCACTCAGCATTCTAAATGATGTTACAGAGCAGGCCAGTAAACTATTGACCTGTCCTCTGGAGAGAAAAGGTAAATACAGTGACTGACCGTTGAGATAAAAAGCTTCAGAAGACAGAGCTCTCTGCGACTTTGAAAGTCCTGGAGCTCAATGGCTTTTTTGCATAGATAACAACTGGAGTTTCTTAACTCTTCCTGCGCTGGAAACAATATTAGACTCATGCCTCTGCTCCTAATGTTGTATTTCACATATAAATCGTTGTATCATATATTTTTTTTTTTCGCTTCAGTGTCTCTTAAAAGAAAAATATTTCTTTGTTACACCTTATACAAATCCTGAAATAAATCTGCAGGGTGTCTTCTTCCTGCTTTCATGTAAGCAGACATAGAGCTAACATCCTGTGCTTTTAAATGAGCGTATCTGT
>NC_090653.1:292194231-292234231 GCF_040937935.1 Hyperolius riggenbachi
TCAGACAAGGGAGATCCACCGCCTCTAACGCTAGGGCGAATGCGATCTAAGAGCAGGTCAGAGCGATTCACTGTCAGCCACCGCTGGCGATAGTACAATCGCACAGACAAGACAAGACAGAATAGGCAGTACAAATTATACACAAACCTGACTGCACTAATAGGAGTGCAAGGTGCACTCCCCAAGAATAAACTACACTAGAATATAGCAACAAAGATGCTGAGGCTCTAAGGTTAGTCTCCCTAAACAGGACCTATGACGAGCAAGGAATTCTGGGAGGAAGTGACATTTATACTGGAAACCTTCAAAGGAAGCAGACAAGCAGATTGCAAGATAAGTAGACGCAAATCAGTCAGCCTTGCAAACTGACAGAAAGGCCTCTTTTCCCTGGACTGAACTATGCAACCTGCATAGGATACAAAACTGTCCAGGGAATCAAGGCCAGCAGAGTGGATTCTGACATATGCACACTGTAGTTAGACTGATAAGGAGAGTGGACTATAATATCGTCCAGGTTAAATGGCTTACAGAGAATGTCCAGTTACAGTCCGAGGTAGATCCAGGCATCAATCAAGAGACGTCCAGTAACTAGTAGAGGTTGGTCCAGGCAGCAAACAAGGGGTTATCCAATATCAAGCAGAGGTCGGTCCAGGCAGCAAAAAAGGGGTTATCCAAAATCAAGCAGAGGTAGTCCAGGCAGCAAAAAAGAGGTTATCCAATATCAAGCAGAGGTCAGTCCAAGCGGCAGGCAAAGGGTTATCCAGGAAACAAGCAGAGGTCAGTCCAAGCGGCAGGCAACGGGTTATCCAGGAAACAAGCAGAGGTCAGTCCAAGCAGCAGGCAAAGGGTTATCCAGGAAACAAGCAGAGGTCAGTCCAAGCGGCAGGCAACGGGTTATCCAGGAAACAAGCAGAGGTCAGTCCAAGCGGCAGGCAAAGGGTTATCCAGGAAACAAGCAGAGGTCAGTCCAAGCGGCAGGCAAAGGGTTATCCAGGAAACAAGCAGAGGTCAGTCCAAGCGGCAGGCAAAGGGTCATCCAGGAAACAAGCAGAGGTCAGTCCAAGCGGCAGGCAAAGGGTTATGCAGGAAACAAGCAGAGGTCAGTCCAAGCGGCAGGCAAAGGGTTATCCAGGAAACAAGCAGAGGTCAGTCCAAGCGGCAGGCAAAGGGTTATCCAGGAAACAAGCAGAGGTCAGTCCAAGCGGCAGGCAACGGGTTATCCAGGAAACAAGCAGAGGTTAGTCCAAGCGGCAGGCAAAGGGTCATCCAGGAAACAAGCAGAGGTCAGTCCAAGCGGCAGGCAAAGGGTTATCCAGGAAACAAGCAGAGGTCAGTCCAAGCGGCAGGCAAAGGGTCATCCAGGAAACAAGCAGAGGTCAGTCCAAGCGGCAGGCAAAGGGTTATCCAGGAAACAAGCAGAGGTCAGTCCAAGCGGCAGGCAAAGGGTCATCCAGGAAACAAGCAGAGGTCAGTCCAAGCGGCAGGCAAAGGGTTATGCAGGATACAAGCAGAGGTCAGTCCAAGCGGCAGGCAAAGGGTTATCCAGGAAACAAGCAGAGGTCAGTCCAAGCAGCAGGCAAAGGGTTATCCAGGAAACAAGCAGAGGTCAGTCCAAGCGGCAGGCAAAGGGTTATCCAGGAAACAAGCAGAGGTCAGTCCAAGCGGCAGGCAAAGGGTTATCCAGGAACCAAGCAGAGGTCAGTCCAAGCGGCAGGCAAAGGGTTATCCAGGAACCAAGCAGAGGTCAGTCCAAGCGGCAGGCAAAGGGTTATGCAGGATACAAGCAGAGGTCAGTCCAAGCGGCAGGCAAAGGGTTATCCAGGAAGCAAGCAGAGGTCAGGTACAACAGAGTAGTCAGATTCAAGCCGAGGTCAAAATCCAAAGTATCAACAAGATCAGAGTGCGCACACAGCAACTAGCCAAAGCTATGCTTATCACGGGCGATGACTGGGAGCACTCAGTACATTTAAATAGCAATCATTCACCAATCAGTGGCCGGCTACCTTCCGTACAACCAATCACACAGCAAGGTTCTGACAAGCAGGGGTCAGCTGACTATCGTTTACTTTTGCGGAGGGCGTATTGTGAACGCGTCCTCCGCCTATCAGTGTGTGTGGATTGTGAGTCACCGGTAGAGCCGGCGGCGGCGCCCGGGTCTCGGCTGCACCATCATCATAAACAGGTATATTCCTTACAAGACACTTCCTTATTTATTTCCTTGTAAACACTTCCGGACCTTGCTAATTAAATTCTATGACCTGCATGGGACCTGTTATCCCTGCCGGGGCGTAGATTTCAACGACTGTGCCCCAGGCTCCTGCTGCTAAAACCAATCACACACATACACCTAAGATGTACATTTCTCCCAAATGAGTAAAATGAGCTATAAATTACTTTTCTCCTGTGCTGCTGCCACTTATAATAGGTAGTAGAAATCAGAGAAAACTGACAGGTTTGGGACTAGCCCATCTCCGTATGGGCGATTCTCTTGATGAATGGTAGTTGTCCAACTGTAAAATAGTGTGCAAACAGACGGTGTGTGTGTGTGTGGGGGGGGGGGGGGGGGGGGCAACCAGCATCTTTGTACAGATCCCTTCCAGGGACTGATTTTGTAAAAAATATACAAAATGCAAAAAAATCCCCCATGAGGAGATGGACTAGTCCAAAACCTGTCAGTTCTGTTAGATCTCTATCAACCACTGTAAGTGAAGGCCACGTAGGAGAAAAGTGATTTATGGCTCATTACTCTGGAAGAACCATACTTCTTATTTTTATGTATTTACATGTACTTAAAATTTTACTATCTTTTGCGACAGTGGTTCTTTAACCTCCCTGGCATTCAGATTCCCGCGGCCATGCGGCCGTGGGAGGTTTTTTTTCGCCCGATTTTTTTTTTTATCATGTATCTAGCCTAGCGCTAGCTACATGATTCTCCCTTCCTGCTCCCTCCCTCCCACCCTTCTGATCGCCGCCGGCAATCACGCCCATAAGGAAATCCCATTCTGAATGGGATTTCCTTTAGGGCTTCCCCCGTCGCCATGGTGACGAACGGAGTAACATCATCGACGTCATTGACGTCACAGGGACTCCTGATCCACCCCAAAGCGCAGCCTAGCGGCGATTGGCCATGCTGCGTACGGGGTCTGCGGGGGGCCCTCTTTCGCGTTGGGTAGTGGCGGATCGGCGACGAGCGGTGGCGATCGGAGCAAACACGCAGCTGGTGCTAGCTGCGTGTTTGAAAAAAAAATTATCAAAGTCGGCCCACCAGGGCCTGAGCGGTGCCCTCTAGCGTCTCTGGACGAGCTCAGCTCATCCAGAACGCTAGGGAGGTTAATACATGTACATGGCTTTTGTAAATATGTTCTTTAACAAGTTTATTTTATGAAACTTTCTTGAACTTAAAATTGATGTTAAAAAAATCTCTAAGGGCTGGTGCACACTAGGGGTGTTTTTGATATTTTTTAAGCGCTGGCGATTTTCAAAATCGCCCTGAAAGCGATTGTGCAATGATTCTCTCTGAGAGAGTTCACATCTGAGCGGTTTGTTTCCGATCCGCTCAGATAAGCAGTGCATGGGCCGTTTTTGAGGCGATTCCACTTCAGTCAGGCCTAGATTTACCTCTCAGAAGCCTATAGGCAGGCACACTGTAGAACCTTTGTTCATGGGTGCTCCTTCTCTGTTCATGGGTGCTCCTTCTCTCTGTTCATGGGTGCTCCTTCTCTGTTCATGGGTGCTCCTTCTCTCTGTTCATGGGTGCTCCTTCTCTCTGTTTGGATGAATAGTTAGCTACAGGTGCGCCTTAGTATTAGGTAGCCAGAGATACCCTCAGTATTAAGTAGCTAGAGGTGCGCCTTAGTATTAGGTAGCCAGAGATACCCTCAGTATTAAGTAGCTACAGGTGCGCCTTAGTATTAGGTAGCCAGAGATACCCTCAGTATTAAGTAGCTAGAGGTGCGCCTTAGTATTAGGTAGCAAGAGGTGCTGCTGATTGAAGGGAGATCTTGGAATGCTGAGAGCAGAGTGAGTAACCTCTTATTTACACTCTCATCAGGACTCTGCACAGGGAAGGAGGGAGGCAGTAGGAGAGGGGAGTGAGCCGCATTTCTCTCATCAGGCGCCTGTAGGCACGTGCCTACACTGCCTTATGGTAAATCCGGCCCTGATCTCAATGGAAGGTATAGGAAAATGCAAAACGCTCACAAAATCGCTTTGTGCAGTGATTGCGTGAGCGTTTTTAGAATAAATACATTATATTTATTCTTTTCCGGATCAAAGAGTTCACTTCCTGACTGATGTTAGGAAGGGAAAAAACGCTATCGCTCCACAAAAGAACTTACAAAAGCACTTACCAAAAACGTTTAACGCACAGAAAACAAAAAAAGCACCAAAAAACGGCCAACGCGAACGGAACGCAATGTGGCCTGAAAGTCTTTTTTTTTCCCCTTCCTTCGTCAAAGCGATATTTTGTTCTGCCTTTTAAAGACGCATGCTAAACGGTATTGAGTTTCCAACGTCATCTGGAAGCCCGTAATGGGAAATCAATGGGGTAGAGAAAAAAAGGAAACAGCACACTGGGCAGAACATATTTCTCCTGGTCATCTGAAAAATACATAATTAGCATGTTCGGGCGTGAGACTTGCCTCGTCGTATCGATCCTCCGCTTTGTTCGCACCCCCAGCCCTCGCCTTCCTGCACGCCGAAAAAGGTGGAGGTTACAGAGCGTGATGTTTCCAAGACTCCCCCACAGAGAACATGATTCCGTTATTGTAAAATTGATTTATTCCGGCACCGTTCCGCAGGAGCCACATTCCCTGACATGTAACATAATAATGCCACCAGGCTTTCATTGCGACCTAAAAAACTCATCGGGACTGTGCGACCGCAGTCAGCGTTAAGGAGGAGCTGTCAGCCATAATATCTCAGGAAAAAAAACACATATATAAGTAGATAAATACTTGCTCTACTTGCATAACATACTGTATGTATTGCACTGTCCACGGTTTGATTTTAGTGATTGTTCTACAGTAAAAAAAAGAGAAAATCCTTCTTAGCATTTCCCATTTTAACTGTGGCTATTTTGAAGCCATTTCTGATGTCATTTCCTGCCTTACTCACCTCTGCCTGATTGTGTAAAGCAGATCAGGTGTTTCTGACATTATTGTCAGATCTGAAAGATTAGCAATGTGTGCAAACTACAGCTGAGCAGAGCTTGTGACCCCTCCAATGCTTGTTCAGTGTCTATGGCTAAAGGTATTAGAGGTAACGATGATAATAGTGTTCTAATTACCATTTCACAAAATTAGATGTCGTTTTGTAATAATGATTACAATCATCATTGAAAAATCGTAATCGCAATAAGTTAAGTGAAATGTTGCATAATTATGAATACATTCGAAATTTACGATTTTTAGCATTTTTAACATTTTTGTAATAACGATTATTTTGCATAAAACACAAAAATTGCTATTTCAAGATACTCGGCATTTTGTGAAATTTTTTCATACTTACACAAAATTAAATGTAACACAATATTAAACACAACATTATGATTAAACATCAAATTATGGCACAACCTTATGAATTATTAAGATTAAATAACTACAAATTTTCAAAAAATGTAGATTTTGTGTAATAATTGCAAATTGCAAATTATGATGCAAATTATGCAAGCATGACATTTTGGAGGATCAGCAGGACAGTCAGGCAAAGTGCTTTGATTAAAAGGAAATAAATCTGTCAGCCTACAGATGTCTTAAACCTTGTATTACCTTTAAAACAACACCTTATATGGTAATGTTGGTGGACTGAGATCATGTCACCAGTTAAATTTAGCCACGCCCCTGGTGATGTCACAGTACTCAGAAACCAATCAATAGCAGGTGCTGGACACACCCTTGATGATGTCATAATGCACAGACTCACATAAATAGCAGACGCAGGGAGCCCCTGGACAGTGTCCTCTTCGCTGCCTATGAGGTCTGATTGGCTACCACAACTGTATTGTGGGGAATGAGGGGATACCCCTTTACGGAGGACGGATAGGCAGTACCCGATCATTCTGGAGTGTAACAGCTGGATGAGCTCCTGCAACATAGGTATGGCCGGTAGCTGTGGAGTCAGCCTTAAAGCAAACCTGAACTGAATATTTAAAGTCAAAGTAAACATAGGCCGGTTTCACACTGCAAACTGGCGGTAGCATTGCGGTGCGACGTGCCAGCCGCACCGCTAAAAACAGGCCTTCAGGAAACACTGCGTTATTACATGGTGTTTCCTGTCTGGCCACCAGCCAAGCAGGAAGTGACACGCGCTTGCAGTCACTTCCTGCTTCAGGTATGCGGAAGCGTATTGTAAAAATATGCTTCCACATGCACCCTGCCACGTCAACTCTATTAAAAACCCTGCATCGCCGTAGACTAATATGATGCACATTGCCGCTGGTCGTCATGGCTCCCGCACGGTAATGTAGTTCTGCGCAAACGTTAGATTAGGCACTTCTTGTGCAGCATACCGTCATGTGCCAAGTATGAACTTAGGCTGTGGTAGCAGGGCACTGTGCCAGTGTGAAAGGGCCTGTCAGTTGTCCTTTCACTTATAACTGACAGCAACAAATATATAACTGACAGCAACTAATATATAACTGAAAGCAACTGATTTATTTTAGTTCTGATAAAATCTTGTCAGAACTGGAAGGAATTGTTGTGGGAAGAAAATGAGAGGAACTGATGGTGAGGTAAGTATGTAATATTCATTTGCAGGTACATCATGTGTTTATTTTGAATAATTTTACTCGGTTCAGGTCTCCTGAGACCTGAGGTCACTAAAAAAGTTATACATACCTGGGGCTTCCTCTGGCCCCCTTCAAGCTCATCGGTCCCTCGCCACCCTCCCGGGCTGCCTGGATCCTCCGCTAGGCGGCCTGATAATTCATCCATTCGGTGGGAACTGCGCATGCGCGGCTCGGCCACACACGCGCAATTTATCGCAATCCTATCACCAGGAGTGTTCTGCACCTGCACAGTACTACTGTGCAGGTGCAAAACATTCCCAGCGATGACAGCTCATCGGGGAATCGTGCACGACCAACCTGCGCCTGCGATGACTGGATGTATTCCCGGGCTGCCTAGCAAAGGTTCCAGGTGGTTTGGGAGGACAGCGAGGGACTGATGAGTCTGAAGGGGGCTGGAGGAAGCCCCAGGTATGTATCATTTATTTCTTTGCATTGATCTCAGGTACACTTTAAGTGCTTTCAGTCACTGTCTTAACTGGCTAACTAATGAAGCAATAGGAGGTACCTATCTGTTTTCAGTCCAGGATGTAAGAGGATCAAAAAGTACCACTCAAGACACAAGACACACACTGACACACACACCGACACTGACACACACCCTTCCCTTACACGCTCTTACTAACTGACACTCACACTCCAATACCCAGACATACACACTGTGACAGACACATACTGACACATATTTAGAGTGGCATACCCTGACTGTCCCCCCATCCCATGGACTGTAGCATAGAGGTAATCACACAGATCGCAGGGTTAGATTAGCCCCTCCCAACTCACCTACCGCGATGCACGCTTCTTCAATCTCCCAGGCATCCGTTGCATTGGTAACAGCGCCTCCTGTGATGACTTAACCACATGAGTTATGGGGAAGGAGATTGAAGAAGTGCGCATTGCGGAAGGTGAGTTGTATACTATGCCCGCACGCTCCCCCCTGCAGCTGCCTAGCAACCTATACTGTTGTTAGCTATACTGGGAGCACCTATGCCTGGCTATACTGGGAGCACCTATGCCTGGCTATACTGGGAGCACCTATGCCTGGTTATACTGGGAGCACCTATGCCTGGTTATACTGGGAGCACCTATGCCTGGCTATATTGGGAGATCCTATGCCTGGCTATATTGGTAGCACCTATGCCTTGCTATACTGGTAGCACGTATGCCTAGCAACCTATACTGTGAGCACCTATGCCTGGCTATACTGGAAGCACCTATGCCTAGCTACCTATACTGGGGGGGAGGACCTATACCTGGCCAACCTATACCTGGGTCCTCAGGGGGGGTTGGGGGCAATTTTAACACCCTAGCCCTGGGTGCAATTTAGCCTAGAAACTGCCCTGACCTGTAGAGTAGGCAGAGGGGCCCACTCCAGAGGCAAGGTTAGAGTAGGGCACTGATACTGCAAACACGCAGCCAACACAGTGCAGAGCCATTAGGGTGACTAGCACCAGGTTAGAGTAGGCCAGCGTAGAGAAGTGTAGGTCCCGCCCTAGAAGAGTCTACCTTGCCGTGGTGGGCGGGCTTACAATCCTATTGGCCAAAAAGTTTTCTTTGACTTTTTGCCAGTTGGATTAACCAAAGGACTCTTAATCAAAGAAGAATATAATGAAATAACTTAAGGGAGGGCAACTAAGTAGACCAGTAGAGGGGGAATAGTAATTAATGCTGACGGGGCTTATGCAGGAGCGGGTAAGCTGTATATCGGCTTTTTCCTGCGCCTAAATCTCCCACCAGCATATTCATAGGTGTGCCTTCCTGGGATATAATCTATATATATAGAAATCAGGCATTTATAATAATGATTATTTTGCATAAAATTTCATATTACTTGTAATTTTGTGTGATTTTTCACGCACAAAATTAACGATTAGTTACAAAATTACGTTTTGATGTTACAAATTACGATAAAATAATCACAAATTGTCCAATCATATTTCAGCAATTTATTTTCACTGGGAAAATGTAAACTGCAGCTATTCTTACACTGTTAATGGCAGGGTTCTCAAACTTGCCACACTTGGTCACTGGGTGACTGGGTTAATAGTCAGGAAAGTGGGTGGAGCCTACAACAGCCAATAAAAATTCACCGATTGATTTTCAAGGGGAATATTTAAATTGTTGCCATTCTTACACTGTTAAGGGGCAACTGAAGTAAGAGGGATATGGGGGCTGCCATATTTATTTCCTTGTAAAAAATGCCAGTTTCCTGGCTATCCAACTGATCCTCTACCTCTAATAATTTTAGCCATAAACCCTGAACAAGCATGCAGCAGATCAGGTGTTTCTGACATTATTGTCAGATCTGAAAGATTAGCAATGTGTGCAAACTACAGCTGAGCAGAGCTTGTGACCCCTCCAATGCTTGCTCAGTGTCTATGGCTAAAGGTATTAGAGGTAACGATGATAATAGTGTTCTAATTACCATTTCACAAAATTAGATGTCGTTTTGTAATAATGATTACAATCATCATTGAAAAATCGTAATCGCAATAAGTTAAGTGAAATGTTGCATAATTATGAATACATTCGAAATTTACGATTTTTAGCATTTTTAACATTTTTGTAATAACGATTATTTTGCATAAAACACAAAAATTGCTATTTCAAGATACTCGGCATTTTGTGAAAATTTTTCATACTTACACAAAATTAAATGTAACACAATATTAAACACAACATTATGATTAAACATCAAATTATGGCACAACCTTATGAATTATTAAGATTAAATAACTACAAATTTTCTAAAAATGTAGATTTTGTGTAATAATTGCAAATTTAGATGCAAATTATGCAAGCATGACATTTTGGAGGATCAGCAGGACAGCCAGGCAAAGTGCTTTGATTAAAAGGAAATAAATCTGTCAGCCTACAGATGTCTTAAACCTTGTATTACCTTTAAAACAACACCTTTTATGGTAATGTTGGTGGACTGAGATCATGTCACCAGTTAAATTTAGCCACGCCCCTGGTGATGTCACAGTACTCAGAAACCTATCAATAGCAGGTGCTGGACACACCCTTGATGATGTCATAATGCACAGACTCACATAAATAGCAGACGCAGGGAGCCCCTGGACAGTGTCCTCTTCGCTGCCTATGAGGTCTGATTGGCTACCACAACTGTATAGTGGGGAATGAGGGGATACCCCTTTACGGAGGACGGATAGGCAGTACCCGATCATTCTGGAGTGTAACAGCTGGATGAGCTCCTGCAACATAGGTATGGCCGGTAGCTGTGGAGTCAGCCTTAAAGCAAACCTGAACTGAATATTTAAAGTCAAAGTAAACATAGGCCGGTTTCACACTGCAAACTGGCGATAGCGTTGCGGTGCGTCGCGCCAGCCGCACCGCTAAAAACAGGCCTTCAGGAAACACTGCATTATTACATGGTGTTTCCTGTCTGGCCACCAGCCAAGCAGGAAGTGACACGCGCTTGCAGTCACTTCCTGCTTCAGGTATGCATGCGGAAGCGTATTGTAAAAATACGCTTCCACATGCACCCTGCCACGTCAACCCTATTAAAAACCCTGCATCGCCGTAGACTAATATGATGCACATCGCCGCTGGTCGTCATGGCTTCCGCACGGTAATGTAGTTCTGCGCAAACGTTAGATTAGGCACTTCTTGTGCAGCGTACCGTCATGTGCGAAGTATGAACTTAGGCTGCGGTAGCAGGGCACTGTGCCAGTTTGAAAGGGCCTGTCAGTTGTCCCTTCACTTATAACTGACAGCAACAAATATATAACTGACAGCAACTAATATATAACTGAAAGCAACTGATTTATTTTAGTTCTGATAAAATCTTGTCAGAACTGGAAGGAATCATTGTGGGAAGAAAATGAGAGGAACTGATGGTGAGGTAAGTATGTAATGCTACTGAGCGCGCCCAGACTGGTGCTGCTGCTCTCTAAGGCTGCTCCAGACATTACATCTCATTTCTGCTACTTTAAACCTCTTAATGAAAAGACTGGACCGAAATTTCAGTGGATTCTAATGTAGCACTTCTCCAGCAACACCTATAACCTTTCAGAACACCTGGATTACTTGGGATGGCAAAGATTTAAGCTGGATTGGATCTTCCTTGGTATCACACACGGCTGAACACTGCACACCTTCCTTGGAATTGACCTGAGACCTTAAAGACTTTCTGCCTCTTTGTGCCTGCCCTCTCCCATCCTGTGAGTAACTTTCATCGATTATCTACAGCATCTATGCTCAATAGACTATATTTTTCTACATATATTATACATTATATCTTCAAATTCCTAAACAAAGAACTGTGTTTTCAAATTCATGCTGTCCATCCATACATCTCTGTGTAAGGACAATTCAGTCTATAAAGGCCCTTTGATCTCTGCAGGATACCAGCCACAGCTGACAAACTTCACACCTTGACTCTAAATAGGACCTATCTCAGCAGGAGCCCTGAGCTGTCTCTTGTCCATCCTAATGTGTAAACATCAATATTCAGCAGAGAGACTTCTAGCTGTATACCAACCAAGAAATATCTATCCAATTGACAAATCCACAATAATTCTACTGAAGTCTGTTGGAATCTTCAGAAAGACAAAGAGAGGCTCGAGAGGACGTGGGAAAAGATATTCTTCACCGCAGAACCAAAATAACTCTGTGACAAAATCTGCAGAGTGCACCCAGCCAACAACCCTAATAGCTCCAGCACAATCCAGCAGAGATGACAGCCACACATCTGGAGACTGTTCCCTCCTGGAGTCATCAATCTCAGACCCTAGCTCCCAGGGTAGCCCCATCAAGGCTGTCCTCTGTAATGTCAGATCGATAAACAACAAAACAGCAATCATACATGATCTAATAGAGTCTTCTGATCTGGCCTGCCTGACTGAAACCTGGCTTTCTGAACCAGTTGGCCCCACCCTGGAGGCTGCCGTGCCAACAAACTATTCCGTGATATACTGCAACAGGAAAGAACGCAGGGGAGGAGGGGTTGCACTTTGCTTTAGATCAGCTTTGAAAATCAGACCACTTACTGTAGGTCCTACCAACTCGTTTGAATGCTTGGGGGTGCAACTTTCAGCTGAGAAAAACATTAACATATTGCTGATCTACCGCCCACCAGAAAAACACTCCTTAGACTTCCTTAAGGAACTTGTAGACCTCCTATGCAACCTAACACTGGAACACCCCAGATGGATTGTTCTTGGAGATTTCAATACATGGGTGGATGACTCCTCTTCAAAACTTGGAATAGAGCTACCTCGTGCCTTACATGAACTGGGCTTCCTCCAATCAATCAGCTCTGCTACTCACAGGAAAGGCCACACTCTGGACCTTATATTCCATACTGGGCTGTCAATAGCCAATGTGGAAATTAATCCTGTTGCCTGGTCAGACCATCACACTATCCACTTCTCCCTCTCAATACCAGCTGTCAAACACCAGGTCAAGAATCAAATAAAATATCGCCGCTTAAAAGGACTAACACCTCAACATATCCGAGATAACCTTAGCTTTGATGAATTGACTGACTCCAGCTTGGACCCTGATACTCTGGTGTTTAAATACAACAAATGTGTGTCCTCCACCTTTGAGACCATTGCTCCTCTGCGCACCAAATATCTTACTCCACACCATCATGCACAGTGGTTTGATAACGCTATAAAAGAGCTGAAAAGACAAGGCCGAAAACTTGAGAAACTGTGGCGCAAATCTCAGTCCCCAGAAGACAAACATGCCTTAATCCTCCACTTGAAGAGCTACCAAAAGGTAATCACGGGAAAAAAATCATCCTTTCTATCACAAGAGATTGCAAATGCAGTTAACAAACCAGCCCAACTGTTCCGCACAGTGGAAAAACTCTGCAACCCGGCATGTCAAAAACTTAACATCGAGTCTTCAAAGGACCTCTGTGACCAATTTGCCCATTTCTTCACAGACAAAGTCTCCGCTATAAGGTCCGCCATCCAACTTACAGCATCTGAGCCTAATATAGCGCCGAAGACCATTAGCAGAGACAATGTAACACCTTGGTCAAACTTCAAAGAAATTGATGAAGAAGTCACATCAAGCATCCTCCTTCACGTCCGCCTAACTACCTGTGACCTAGATCCTGGCCCAACACAGTTCATGTTGAACTGCCCCGACCTGTTCGTACCGGTATTCCTAAAAATTGTTAACTGTTCCTTAAAATCAGGGATATTTCCTGCTTTACTGAAGGAAGCAATCATCAGGCCTCTCCTCAAAAAACCCTCCCTGGACCCAGATGCAATGACCAGCTACAGACCTGTCTCTAACCTTCCCTTTCTGGGCAAGCTAATTGAAAAAGCTGTTTACCTCCAGCTAGAAGCCAAAATCCTACAAAACAACAGTTATGACCCATTCCAGTCTGGCTTCAGGAAACACCACAGCACTGAAACGGCCCTCATCCAAATATGCAACCACCTGCTCATGGCAAGAGACAGAGGAGAGTGCTCCATCCTCATACTGCTAGACCTTTCTGCAGCCTTTGATACAGTTGACCATGACATCTTGATAAACAGGCTACAGGAATACTGCGGCATTGATGGCATAGTTCTTCAGTGGTTCCAATCCTTCTTGAGTGGCAGAACCCACAAAGTGTCTATGGGGCCCTTCCTGTCCACCCCTGTATCACTTAGGTATGGGGTGCCCCAGGGCTCAATCCTCTCTCCCCTGCTTTTCACGATTTACATGTTACCGCTGGGAAAACTAATCAAAAAACATGGCCTGACATACCACTGCTATGCAGACGACACTCAACTATATCTTTCCTTCAAGCCTGGTGTGACAGACCCAACTCTAACTATAAACGCCTGCTTACGTGAACTACAGCAATGGATGAATGACAACTGGCTGAAACTAAATGCAGACAAAACTGAAGTCCTTCTGATAGGAGGGCAGAGCATGATAACAAAACAACTTAACTTGCAGTCTTCACCACTGGGAATAGGAGGCACGGATCTGCGCAGCTCTGATCATGTGCGTAGCCTGGGAGTTCTAATTGATTGGGATTTAAACTTTAGAACTCAAATCTCTGCTGTGGTGAAATCATCCTATTTTCACCTGAAGAACATTGCAAAAATCAAGCACCTCATACCCCCAGAAGATCTGCCAACCTTAGTCCACGCCTTCATCACATCTCGACTGGACTACTGCAATGCTCTCTACACTGGCCTTCCAAAAAAGGTCTTGTACCGACTACAGCTGATACAGAATACTGCTGCCAGACTGCTAACCAACCAACCCCGTCACTGCCACATAACGCCAGTCCTGCACTCCCTTCACTGGCTACCTATAGAATGGAGGGTCCTATTCAAGATCGGCCTACTGACATTTAAATATCTGAATAATTTAGGCCCTGGATACATGAAAGATATGTTGCAGCTGCGTAGCAATCCCCGCATTCTCAGATCAACAGGTTCTAATAATCTAGTCATACCCAGAGTCCACTTGGAAACTTTTGGTCCCAGAGCCTTCTGTCATGCTGCCCCTACGTTTTGGAACTCCTTACCTCAACAGATCAGGACAGCTCCATCCCTGGATGTGTTTAAATCCAGACTGAAAACCCACCTGTTCAGTTTGGCATTTGCAGAAATATAACTTTTGTTGTGTGAATACTTCATCCTACTAATTACTGAATCTGAGAGAGCCTAAGCGCTTTGAGTCCTATGGGAGAAAAGCGCTATAGAAATGTTATTGTATTGTATTGTATTGTATAATATTCATTTGCAGGTACATCATGTGTTTATTTTGAATAATTTTACTCGGTTCAGGTCTCCTGAGACCTGAGGTCACTAAAAAAGTTATACATACCTGGGGCTTCCTCTGGCCCCCTTCAAGCTCATCGGTCCCTCGCCACCCTCCCGTGCTGCCTGGATCCTCCGCTAGGCGGCCTGATAATTCATCCATTCGGTGGGAACTGCGCATGCGCGGCTCGGCCACACACGCGCAATTTATCGCAATCCTATCACCAGGAGTGTTCTGCACCTGCACAGTACTACTGTGCAGGTGCAAAACATTCCCAGCGATGACAGCTCATCGGGGAATCGTGCACGACCAACCTGCGCCTGCGATGACTGGATGAATTCCCGGGCTGCCTAGCAAAGGTTCCAGGTGGTTTGAGAGGACAGCGAGGGACTGATGAGTCTGAAGGGGGCTGGAGGAAGCCCCAGGTATGTATCATTTATTTCTTTGCATTGATCTCAGGTACACTTTAAGTGCTTTCAGTCACTGTCTTAACTGGCTAACTAATGAAGCAATAGGAGGTACCTATCTGTTTTCAGTCCAGGATGTAAGAGGATCAAAAAGTACCACTCAAGACACAAGACACACACTGACACACACACCGACACTGACACACACCCTTGCCTTACACGCTCTTACTAACTGACACTCACACTCCAATACCCAGACATACACACTGTGACAGACACATACTGACACATATTTAGAGTGACATACCCTGACTGTCCCCCCATCCCATGGACTGTAGCATAGAGGTAATCACACAGATCGCAGGGTTAGATTAGCCCCTCCCAACTCACCTACCGCGATGCACGCTTCTTCAATCTCCCAGGCATCCGTTGCATTGGTAACAGCGCTTCCTGTGATGACTTAACCACATGAGTTATGGGGAAGGAGATTGAAGAAGTGCGCATTGCGGAAGGTGAGTTGTATACTATGCCCGCACGCTCCCCCCTGCTGCTGCCTAGCAACCTATACTGTTGTTAGCTATACTGGGAGCACCTATGCCTGGCTATACTGGGAGCACCTATGCCTGGCTATACTGGGAGCACCTATGCCTGGTTATACTGGGAGCACCTATGCCTGGCTATATTGGGAGATCCTATGCCTTGCTATATTGGTAGCACCTATGCCTTGCTATACTGGTTGCACGTATGCCTAGCAACCTATACTGTTGTTAGCTATACTGGGAGCACCTATGCCTGGCTATACTGGGAGCACCTATGCCTGGCTATACTGGGAGCACCTATGCCTGGCTATACTGGGAGCACCTATGCCTGGCTATACTGGGAGCACCTATGCCTGGCTATATTGGGAGCACCTATGCCTGGCTATATTGGTAGCACCTATGCCTTGCTATACTGGTAGCACCTATGCCTAGCAACCTATACTGTGAGCACCTATGCCTGGCTATACTGGAAGCACCTATGTCTAGCTACCTATACTGTGAGCACCTATGCCTAGCTACCTATACTGGGGGGGAGGACCTATACCTGGCCAACCTATACCTGGGTCCTCAGGGGGGGTTGGGGGCAATTTTAACACCCTAGCCCTGGGTGCAATTTAGCCTAGAAACTGCCCTGACCTGTAGAGTAGGCAGAGGGGCCCACTCCAGAGGCAGGGTTAGAGTAGGGCACTGATACTGCAAACACGCAGCCAACACAGTGCAGAGCCATTAGGGTGACTAGCACCAGGTTAGAGTAGGCCAGCGTAGAGAAGTGTAGGTCCCGCCCTAGAAGAGTCTACCTTGCCGTGGTGGGCGGGCTTACAATCCTATTGGCCAAAATGTTTTCTTTGACTTTTTGCCAGTTGGATTAACCAAAGGACTCTTAATCAAAGAAGAATATAATGAAATAACTTAAGGGAGGGCAACTAAGTAGACCAGTAGAGGGGGAATAGTAATTAATGCTGACGGGGCTTATGCAGGAGTGGGTAAGCTGTATATCAGCTTTTTCCTGCGCCTAAATCTCCCACCAGCATATTCATAGGTGTGCCTTCCTGGGATATAATTTATATATATAGAAATCAGGCATTTGTAATAATGATTATTTTGCATAAAATTTCATATTACTTGTAATTTTGTGTGATTTTTCATGCACAAAATTAACGATTAGTTACAAAATTACGTTTTGATGTTACAAATTACGATAAAATAATCACAAATTGTCCAATCATATTTCAGCAATTTATTTTCACTGGGAAAATGTAAACTGCAGCTATTCTTACACTGTTAATGGCAGGGTTCTCAAACTTGCCACACTTGGTCACTGGGTGACTGGGTTAATAGTCAGGAAAGTGGGTGGAGCCTACAACAGCCAATAAAAATTCACCGATTGATTTTCAAGGGGAATATTTAAATTGTTGCCATTCTTACACTGTTAAAGGGCAACTGAAGTAAGAGGGATATGGGGGCTGCCATATTTATTTCCTTTTAAAAAATGCCAGTTTCCTGGCTATCCAACTGATCCTCTACCTCTAATAATTTTAGCCATAAACCCTGAACAAGCATGCAGCAGATCAGGTGTTTCTGACATTATTGTCAGATCTGAAAGATTAGCAATGTGTGCAAACTACAGCTGAGCAGAGCTTGTGACCCCTCCAATGCTTGTTCAGTGTCTATGGCTAAAGGTATTAGAGGTAATGATGATAATAGTGTTCTAATTACCATTTCACAAAATTAGATGTCGTTTTGTAATAATGATTACAATCATCATTGAAAAATCGTAATCGCAATAAGTTAAGTGAAATGTTGCATAATTATGAATACATTCATGCAGGTGCAAAACATTCCCAGCGATGACAGCTCATCGGGGAATCGTGCACGACCAACATGCGCCTGCGGTGACTGGATGAATTCCCGGGCTGCCTAGCAAAGGTTCCAGGTGGTTTGGGAGGACAGCGAGGGACTCATGAGTCTGAAGGGGGCTGGAGGAAGCCCAAGGTATGTATCATTTATTTCTTTGCATTGATCTCAGGTACACTTTAAGTGCTTTCAGTCACTGTCTTAACTGGCTAACTAATGAAGCAATAGGAGGTACCTATCTGTTTTCAGTCCAGGATGTAAGAGGATCAAAAAGTACCACTCAAGACACAAGACACACACTGACACACACACCGACACTGACACACACCCTTCCCTTACACGCTCTTACTAACTGACACTCACACTCCAATACCCAGACATACACACTGTGACTAGTGTTGGGCGAACACCTAGATGTTCGGGTTTGCGAACGTTCGCCGAACATCGTCGCGATGTTCGGGTGTTCGCGCTGAACTCCGAACATAATGGAAGTCAATGGGGACCCGAACTTTCGTGCTTTGTAAATCTTCCTTACATGCTACATTCCCCAAATTAGCAGGGTATGTGCACCTTGGGAGTGGGTACAAGAGGAAAAAAAATATTTGAAAAAGAGCTTATAGTTTTTGAGAAAATTGATTGTAAAGTTTCAAAGGAAAAACTGTCTTTTAAATGTTGAAAATGTCATGTTTCTTTGCACAGGTAACATGCTTTTTGTCGCCATGCAGTCATAAATGTAATACAGAGAAGAGGTTCCAGGAAAAGGGACCGGTAACGCTAACCCAGCAGCAGCAGCACACGTGATGGAACAGGAGCAGGCGCAGGAGGAGAAGGCCATGCTTTTTGAGACACAACAACCCAGGCCTTGCATGAGGACAAGAAGCGTGCGGATAGCATGCTTTTTACCGCCATGCAGTCATAAATGTAATAAAGATAAGAGGTTCAATAAACAGGGACCGGGCGTCAACACTAACCCTGCAGCAGCAGACGTGATGGAACAGGAGGAGGCGCAGGAGGAGAAGGCCACGCTTTCAGGTGCAACTCAGGCCTTGCATGAGGACAAAAAAAATGTGTGCGCAAAGCAATGCAATGAGTAGTTTTCAGGACACAATGGGCTATTCGGAGGAGCTATTCTCACCCCCACAATCTTCTACCTGTGAAAGGTCAATGGAACAGCCACAAATGTTGTGCCCGGATTCACAACCTTTTTCTGTGGAAAATGCACCTCGCACTGAAATGCAAGGCGAGGCCGAGGATGAACATGACGTCAACAACTCAACATGACGCAAAATGGGGGCGGAACAGAAAGCTGCTTTCAATGTTTTGAAGGCCTTAATTGCCTCCGGTGGCCAGTTAGATGCATCATTCATCACACCCAAATCCCAGAGCAATGTGTGCAGGAATTTGAATCGCAGGAGGTGTACCGAGATCATCTGGACAAGTGACCAAGTGACCAAGTGACAAGTGACCAAGTGACAAGTGACAAAGTGAAAAGTGACAAAGTGACCAGTGACAAAGTGACAAAGTGACAAAATGACAAAGTGACAAAATGACAAAGTGACAAGTGACAAAATGACAAAGTGACAAAGTGACAAAGTGACAAGTGACAAAGTGACAAAATGACAAAGTGACAAAGTGACAAAGTGACCAGTGACAAAGTGACAAGTGAGAGGTTGTTCTGGGGAGCTCCACTGCACTCAGTCACATATGAGGAGAGGTCTCGTCGGGACTGCTGATCCTCCTCAGCTTGCTCAAAGCCTTGAGGGTTCCTGAAGATCCTCTGCTTGGAGTTCGCCGGGGTTCAGCTTGGTGTCGGGGTCGGCGGCGTCCTCCTCACTCCAACGTGGCAGATCTTCTGTTGAAGGAAAAACAAACAAACATTGTTTAAAGTCCAGTACCGCTTCTGAAGGACTCACCAAGAGATGCAGGAGCGCTTCAATGTAGCGCACCATCGCTCGCTGGGTGATGTCCCTCCCTACGCGCTGGAATTCTACGCTGCACATGCTAGCACGCTTTTGCGCAGTGCCGAGGCGCATTCCAGCAGCTAGCTACCAAGCTTCTGTGGATCTGATTGGGCCACCATGTTGGATCTCTGCCAAGTCCTCCAAAATTTTGAGCAATCCACGTTGCGTGACTGAGCAGTGACAACTCTACAGTCAGCATTACAATACCACTGCTGTGTTTACTGAAGAAATCAATGTTGAAGATGGAAACCGCTGGCATGATGCAAGTGGGGGATTCTGAAGATGAAAACGATCAGCGTGATGATACCAACATCAGGCAACCTACCTCAGGAAACGCTGGTCCCAGCTATGACAAAGAACAGGACGAGGAACAGCTGGAGTTGGAGCAGGAATTGGATGCCCCCACTGCCGAGGGACAGAGCGGTGCACGTTGGACTTCCACAATTTAGCGGGAATGGACAGCAGAAGAGGAAGAAAGTGATGCTGGTGACGAATATGGTGCATCACAACAATCACAACGCTCACAAGAACATGAAGACAGAGGAGTCTGGCAGGACTCTCTGGCACACATGGCTCAATTCATGCTAGACTGCATTGAACGCGGCCCGCGCATTATTCACTATTCATTATTATTCATTATTCTGGACAACACCAATTACTGGGTTTATACCCATTTTATACAAACACAATGTTAAAAAACTGATTGAAGAAAGTGTCAGACAGGTCAAAAATGGAACAATTCCAGCAGGCCCTTGAGGATGAAGACTTTAGAGAGGAGATTGACATCCTCCTCCTTCTCTAGCCAGTTGTACGCCGACAGACTGACTTCAGCAAACCCAGGAGGACCAGGAGGGCAGCAAAGAACACAAGCTGCTGCTAGTGCCCAAAAGGGAATGGTATTGGCAGTGTCCTTGGAGTGGGAACATTTTCTGACACCTATGCAGCAGCCCACAGAACAGCAATCGGGCAGTTCCACGTCCTCCAACACCAATCGCCTGGAGAAGATGGTCAAGGTCCAGGACTACATGTCAGATGGCGTAGCTGTGTTGAACAATCCATCTGCAGACAGACGGTGAGTGTGACAGGCAGCACAGAAGGACCATGGCAACTCACTCATAGTACCACAGTTTGATAGTGCTGCCCAAAAAATTATATGGATCCGTGGACCTGGGCAGTACTGGGAACTTGGGAACGCAGATTTTAGTACCTAAACACGATACAACATGTTTTCTGGGGTCGGACTCTGAGGCACATACAGATGGTCCCGATCATCATCCTCATCATACAACTCTTCTCCTGAGTCTGACCCACCCACCACCTCTGCCACCCCAACATCCCCAGACACAGACCCCTCATCGTCCTCAACATTAACTTGGGATGCTGGCCTGAGCCAGACCTCCTCCTCCACATCAGGCCCCATCATCTCCTCAATGGCAGCCCTCATTAATCGCTCTGGCGACGGACCGATGGACACAACGTTCTCCTCCGGGGAGGGCTGCTGCTGACCACTGGCTGCTGGGGTGGATGTTATAGCTTGCGTGGGGCGTTGGCTGTTGCTGTTGTTGGGAGTGCTGCTCACAGCGGAGGTCTCTGAGGAACTCATGGTGAGCTCATATAGTGGTTGGCGGTGAGTGGAGTATTACTGATCCCAGCAATATACACACTGACTGGCAGAGTACGCAATGCTATATAGTCTGGCTGAGCGGTGTACACAGAGTGGCAGTACACACAATGCTATATAGTCTGGCTGAGCGGTGTACACAGAGTGGCAGTAAACAATGCTATATAGTCTGGCTGAGCCGTGTACACAGAGTGGCAGTAAACAATGCTATATAGTCTGGCTGAGCGGTGTACACAGAGTGGCAGTAAACAATGCTATATAGTCTGGCTGAGCGGTGTACACAGAGTGGCAGTACACACAATTCTATATAGTCTGGCTGAGCGGTGTACACAGAGTGGCAGTACACACAATGCTATATAGTCTGGCTGAGCGGTGTACACAGAGTGGCAGTAAACACAATGCTATATATAGCGTGGCTGAGCGAGGTACACAGTGGCAGTACACACAATGCTATATAGTCTGGCTGAGCGGTGTACACAGAGTGGCAGTAAACACAATGCTATATATAGCGTGGCTGAGCGAGGTACACAGTGGCAGTACACACAATGCTATATAGTCTGGCTGAGCGGTGTACACAGAGTGGCAGTACACACAATGCTATATAGTCTGGCTGAGCGGTGTACACAGAGTGGCAGTAAACACAATGCTATATAGTCTGGCTGAGCGGTGTACACAGAGTGGCAGTAAACACAATGCTATATAGTCTGGCTGAGCGGTGTACACTGAGTGGCAGTACACACAATGCTATATAGTCTGGCTGAGCGGTGTACACAGAGTGGCAGTAAACACAATGCTATATATAGCGTGGCTGAGCGGTGTACACTGAGTGGCAGTACACACAATGCTATATATAGCGTGGCTGAGCGAGGTACACAGTGGCAGTACACACAATGCTATATAGTCTGGCTGAGCGGTGTACACAGAGTGGCAGTAAACACAATGCTATATATAGCGTGGCTGAGCGAGGTACACAGTGGCAGTACACACAATGCTATATAGTCTGGCTGAGCGGTGTACACAGAGTGGCAGTACACACAATGCTATATAGTCTGGCTGAGCGGTGTACACAGAGTGGCAGTAAACACAATGCTATATAGTCTGGCTGAGCGGTGTACACAGAGTGGCAGTAAACACAATGCTATATAGTCTGGCTGAGCGGTGTACACAGAGTGGCAGTAAACACAATGCTATATAGTCTGGCTGAGCGGTGTACACAGAGTGGCAGTAAACACAATGCTATATAGTCTGGCTGAGCGGTGTACACAGAGTGGCAGTACACACAATGCTATATAGTCTGGCTGAGCGGTGTACACAGAGTGGCAGTAAACACAATGCTATATATAGCGTGGCTGAGCGAGGTACACAGTGGCAGTACACACAATGCTATATAGTCTGGCTGAGCGGTGTACACAGAGTGGCAGTACACACAATGCTATATAGTCTGGCTGAGCGGTGTACACAGAGTGGCAGTAAACACAATGCTATATAGTCTGGCTGAGCGGTGTACACAGAGTGGCAGTAAACACAATGCTATATAGTCTGGCTGAGCGGTGTACACAGAGTGGCAGTACACACAATGCTATATAGTCTGGCTGAGCGGTGTACACAGAGTGGCAGTAAACACAATGCTATATATAGCGTGGCTGAGCGAGGTACACAGTGGCAGTACACACAATGCTATATAGTCTGGCTGAGCGGTGTACACAGAGTGGCAGTAAACACAATGCTATATATAGCGTGGCTGAGCGAGGTACACAGTGGCAGTACACACAATGCTATATAGTCTGGCTGAGCCGTGTACACAGAGTGGCAGTAAACACAATGCTATATATAGTGTGGCTGAGCGAGGTACACAGTGGCAGTAACCAATGCTATATATAGTGTGGCTGAGCGAGCGGTGTACTACTGTTCCCAGCAGCGACACACAATGACTGGGGGGGACCCTGGCTAGCGTGGCTGGAGAGCGAACTACCCTGCCTGCCTACCCAAAGCTAAACCCACAGACAAATGGCGGAGATATGACGTGGTTCGGGTATTTATTTACCCGAACCACGTGACCGTTCGGCCAATCAGAGCGCGTTCGGGTCCGAACCATGTGACCCGTTCGGCCAATCACAGCGCTAGCCGAACGTTCGTGGAACGTTCGGCCATGCGCTCTTAGTTCGGCCATGTGGTCGAACGGTTTGGCCGAACACCATCAGGTGTTCGGCCGAACTCGAACATCACCCGAACAGGGTGATGTTCTGCAGAACCCGAACAGTGGCGAACACTGTTCGCCCAACACTAGAGGTGGCCTGTAGCATACCCCAATAAGCAGTTGGCAACTTTTATTTCCACCATGAATATTTACCCAAACGGACTCCACATCTTCGCAATCTTCCTCCATCTCATCGTTGAGGACAGCTGTAAGAGAATTCTTAACAAAGAGACAAACCCCTCCACCTTTTTTCCCTGTTCTATCCCTCCTAAACACATTGTATCCTTTTAAATTAGCTATCCAGTCATGGCTTTCATCCATCCATGTCTCGGTTATTCCCATAATGTCATAGCCTTTCTCATTCAGAATGAACTCTAGTTCGTCTATTTTATTTGCAAGGCTCCGAGCATTGGTTACCATGCACTTTATATTTTTACCACCACATTTACCAATTTTGTTTACATGAAATGGGCTACTTGAATTATTACCAACCTCCTTAATCTTTACACTGTCCTCACCCCTTTCTCCACCCCCCATAATGTTAGGTTCCCACTGTCTTTTTACCTCATCTTGTCTACGTATTGAGACTTTATCCTCCCGCCTCCCCCCAGATCCTAGTTTTTAATCTCCTCCAACCGTTTAGCCATCTTCTCCCCCAATGCAGCTGCACCCTCCCCATTAAGGTGCAGCCCATCCCTGCTGTAGAACCTGTAGCCGACTGCAAAGTCTGCCCAGTTCTCCAGGAACCCAAACCCTTCCTTCCTACACCAATTTCTCAGCCACTTATTTAACTCCCTAAGCTCCCTCTGTCTCTCAGATGTAGCGCGTGGCACTGGCAGTATTTCAGAAAACACCACCTTGGAGGTCCTTGCTTTAAGTTTATCTCCTAGTACCTGAAAATCATTTTTGAGGACCTTCCATCTCCCACTAACTTTGTCATTGGTGCCAATGTGTACCATGACAGCCGGTCTTCCCCAGCCCCACCCAGTAATCTGTCAATTCTTTCCGCTACATGCCGAACCCGAGCACCCGGGAGGCAACAGACTGTACGGCATTCGCGGTTTCTTCGACAGATTACCCTATCTGTGCGCCTAATAATTGAATCCCCTACCACCAGTACCTGTCTAGCCTTAGCTGCACTCCTATTCCCTTTCTCGTTACAGCAGTCTGCCCCTTGGTTGCTAAGGAGCACATCCTGCTGCAGCATTGCTACTCCTGAATCATCCTCCCCAATACTACGCAAACAAGCATACTTATTAGTGAGGGACAACTCGGGACTAGCCTCCCTGCCACTTTTTCCCCTACCCCTTCTAACTGTGACCCAACTAGCGGCTGCCTCTGCTTCTTGGTCCGGCTGTACTCCACCCTCCTCATCTTCAACGGTTCCATCCAGTGTCTGGATCGTGAGATCCAAGCTCTTCTCCATGTTGTGTATGCTTCTCAGTGTTGCGAGATGCTTATTTAGCTCTGCGACTTCCGCCTCTAACTGAGCAACACGCACACATCCAGGGCAACAGTAAACACCCTCAATCCGCTGATCAAGGCATGCATACATGTCACAGGATGTACACTGTACAGCATAGTCCAACATGATGACTATTGTGTGGGGAAAAATTATTTAAAGTAAACTGTGGCGGTAAAAGATGAAACGGGAGAGTGAGTGTAGCTGGGGAGGAGGAGAGGGAGAGTAAGTGAAGTTGGGGAGTGTGGGGAGTGAGGGGAGGAGAAGGGGGGAGGGGGCGGGACTTACTGTAGGTAGTAGAAATCTGACATTACCGACAGGTTTTGGGTTAGTCCATCTCGTTATGGGGGATTCTCAGCATGGCCTTTATTCTTTATAAAGACATTCCCTGAAAAAGATTCATACAAAGATGCTGGCCAGCCTCCCTGCTCACTGCACACTTTTTTGGCAGTTGGATAGAGCAACTGCCTGTCACTAAGCGCTTTTAAAGATAAAAAAAAACCCTGAGAACCCCCCCATGAGAAGATGGTGTAGTCCAAAATCTGTCAGTAATGTCAGATTTCTACTAACTACTGTAAGTGACAGCAACATAGGAGAAAATTAATTTATGGCACATTTTACTCTACTTATTTGTATATGTTTACATGCATTTTAAATTTTACGATTTTCGTGACAGTCTTGTTCATTTAACCACTTGAGGACCATAGTGATTAACCCCCCCTAAAGACCAGGCCTTTTATAATGAAAATGGCCACTGCAGCTTTAAGGCCAAGCTGCAGGGCCGCACAACACAGCACACAAGTGACCCCCCCCCCCCCTTTCCCCGTCACCAACAGAGCTCTCTGTTGGTGGGGTCTGATCACCCCCAGGTATGTTTGTTAGTTTACAAACAAACATTTTCTGTCATTTTTTAAATACATTTTTGTTTTTTTCCACTCTGTGCATTACTCTCCCACCCTCCCTCCCCCCGTCTGCCTATCACAGCGATCGGCGTTAGGCGGTCCTGGGGCTGCCGCCGCGGCCACGCCCATCGGCGTGACGCGGTCGGGAGATGTTTAATCTTACTTTATGTGATGAATTTGCACAAAATAGTCTAGAAACATTAAAATTACAGGTTGGAATGTAACAAAACGGGTACAAAGCTAAGGCGTTAAGGTGTGGGGGAGGGAATACTTTTGCAAAGCATTGGCCTCAATTCACTTCACCTGTCTTTAATAACGTTTCTAGAGTGATCACCATGGTAATAAGGCATGTAGTACTCAGGAAACATTTTACCTCAGGCAAACCTAAAGTTACCTCTTCTGTCTTTAAGTTAACTCTTCGGGGCGTGGCCAAGACGGAGACCAGGAAGGCTGCTTGATTCCTGAGCTCCGAGGTTCGGCTGAATATAAGCGGCTAGAAGCAAGCTATCTCCCCGCGAAACAAACGAACATGCAGGAAGAGATGGATACAGAAGCGGGCTCCAGCAATAAAAGAAAGCAGCAGACGCTAAAACCAAAAAAACTAACTGATTTCTTCTCCGAGAAGGCCCAGCGCTCTGCACGGAGAAACCAAGATGGCGCTGCTGCGTCATACCAAGCCCAGCTCCCGGCGCGCCCGATCACAACAACGAATGAAGAAGCTGAGGATGACTCACCAGCACTCTCCTCGCTTCCTCCGGAGATCGACACGGAGATATCACCAACAGGCAGCCCGGCAAGGTCCCGTCCCCGTTTAGAGGGAAATAACACCACTCACAAGGTAGGCCACGAATCACTCCCCAGCACATCCATACCCACGAGCAGTACAGATATCACAGCTTTCCCAGCCACAGGCCAACCAGCATCCCAGGAATACATCAGAGATCTCATGCTGGCTTTCAAAGCCTCTCTAATGGCAGAGCTCTCAGCTATTCATACCCCTATGCAGAAAGACATTTCTGAGCTAACATACAGAGTGGATCTGGCAGAAAACAAAATCACTGACCTTGTGAACCAGCACAATGTAATGGTAGACACCTCGGATCAACACACCAAGGACATTACATGGCTTAAATCCAAATCCTCCGACCTGGAAGATCGTTCCAGGAGGAATAATCTTAAACTGAGGGGCATACCTGAATCAGTAGCACAAAAAGATCTGCGAGCATTTGTCACATCTCTTGCTAAGGCTGCCTTACCAGAAGCAACAGCAATTGAACTCACCATCGACAGGGTCCACCGCCTAGCCAAACCTACACATCTGGCTGACCATATCCCTAGAGACGTTATAGTACGCTTCTTATTTTATCAAATCAAAGAGAACCTGTTACTGGCCTTAAGGAAATCGGGCTCTCTACCAGATCCCTACTCCAAAATATCACTTTACTCGGATTTATCTCAATCCACACTGCAGCACAGGAAAGCACTACAGTCTGTGGCAAAAGCTTTAAGGGATGCTCACATCATTTACAAATGGGGTTTCCCCACTAAACTTTTATTCTCAGTTCATAACAAGCACTATGCTATTACAACACCAGATGCCGGAATGACGCTGCTTAAACAGCTAAAGATCCAGATACAAGAAGAAACCGCATACTCGCCTAAACATCAAACTAATCAGAAAAAACTCCCCACCTCTGAAAACCGTACCTGAAGATAGCAAAAGAAAACATGCCGAACCAGGCCATTTGCACTCCTAGCTTCACCCTCTGCTTGCAATTGTCAGCATTGTGCAATTTGATTATTGCATCTCCCCATACATAGTGTAGAAGTGAACTTGTTTCTACAGTTACCCACCCAATATTGTTATGTTTATAGTTTCAAACATGTTGTTATGGTGTCCCTCATTCACTACTCCTACTAAGAATTCCCCAATATCAGAAATTTGTTTACTAGAATATTATTATAATTATTCTTCACTATACTATACGCAAGCAACGCCAGCCCAACTTGGCTTAGATGGCACATGACTATTATCTAAAACTCTACTCCATCAATACACGCGGCCTCAACTCAGCATTTAAGCGGAAGATGATGTGGAAGGATGCCCAATCACAAGGAGCCCACATTCTAATGGCCCAAGAGACTCATTTACTCCAAAAGGACATTAAATACTGCACATCCCCCCATTACCCTCTTCTATACCACAGTAACTTTAACAAGAAGAAAAGAGGGGTACTGTTAGCTTTCCGAAAGGACCTTAAAGTTGATCCATTCTCGATTATCACAGACGATGGTGGTAGATATGTAATATTTATTGGCCAGGTTAACAACCAGACATACACCATAGTCTCAGTATATGCCCCCAACTCCTCACAAAAACATTTCATCAATAAATTACTACGTAAGGTAGAGGAAATCAAACAGGGTCACCTCCTGATAGGCGGAGACTTTAATGCCTGCATCACAAAAATAGATTCTACAGCTAAACCAAACACTCATCTTACTTTATTGGATAAAGTACTGAAATGGCACAACCTACTAGACCCCTGGAGGGTTCTGCACACAACAGAAAGAGACTATTCCCATTACTCTGCAGTCCACCACTCATATTCCCGTATCGATTATTTCCTGACTGACAGAAACCTATTACAATCAGTAGAAGAGGCCACAATAGGCACTATAACGTGGTCAGACCACGCCCCGATACAAATATCCATTAGAAATAATTCCTTCTCCAGTAGACCAAGATCATGGAAAATGAACCACTCCATTATTTCTAATCCAGATCTGATCCCAACCTTTAAAAAACACATACAAGAATTCTTTGATTTCAACAACACGCCCGAAGTAGGGAAACCTGTGATCTGGTCCGCTCATAAGGCTTATATCAGAGGCCTATACCTCCAGCACAGCGCCAGGATAAAAAGAGAAAGACAAAGTAAATATTTAAACCTACTAATTAAGATACAGGACCTAGAAAAACAACATAAAAAAAACCAAGACTCTACCATAAACAAACAATTATACAACCACAGACAGGAACTAAAGAACCTCCTCCTTCACAAATACGAAGCAAACCTGAGGAGAACTAATTCCACCAAATACTCTAACAACAACAAAGCAGGGAAATACCTAGCCAACCTCATAAAATATAGAAACTCCAAAGCCACAATACACTCAATAATTCATCCGAACACCAATATTAAACTTATGCACCCCAAACATATAGCAAATGCCTTCGCAGATTACTATACCCAATTATATAACCTCCAGAATGACCCAAAAATACAAAAACCTACTACTACACTAATTAACGAATTCCTCTCCTCGATCAAACTACCCACAATTAAAATTAACCAGCTACAGGACTTAAACGTTCCATTTTCTCAATCAGAGGTACTTAAAGCCATCAAAAATTTGAAAAAAAATAAAGCACCGGGCCCTGACGGCTTTATTAACGAATATTATAGTATGTATGCTCACAATTTATCCCCCTTTCTAACAGACTTATTTAATACCTTTATGTCAGGGACCCCCTTCCCCAAGGAATACCTTCAAGCCACAATCTCTGTAATACCAAAACCTGGAAAGGACCCCCTACACCCCAACAACTACAGACCCATCTCTCTTCTAAACACCGATACAAAACTATACGCAAAACTCATCGCCAACCGACTCTTACACATAACCCCAGACCTTCTCTCACCTGACCAGGTAGGCTTTACAAAGGGAAGGCAGGCCCCAGATGGAACAAGGCGCATGCTGAACATTTTAAGACATATAGAGCTCTGTCGAACGCCTTCTCTGCTCCTTACCCTGGATGCTGAGAAGGCGTTCGACAGAGTGCACTGGGGCTTTTTAAAAGCAACCCTTACCAAATTTGGATTCCAAGGTCCGATTTTAGACGCTATCATGTCTCTATACACCCACCCTTCTGCAAAGGTAAATGCAGCAGGATACCTCTCTGATGCCTTCGACATATCAAATGGCACCCGCCAGGGCTGCCCCTTATCTCCCATCATCTTTGTTCTCTTGATGGAGACTCTAGCACAAAAAATAAGAACAACAACGGAAATACAGGGCATTACTATTGGAAGCAATGCCCATGTAATCAGCCTCTTCGCTGATGATGTGGCTTTAGTAATCACTAATCCTTTAAAATCACTATCAAAACTCCTTGAAGTAATAACCTCCTTCTCTGAAGCATCTTATTACAAACTCAATCAAACAAAGTCATATATACTAGGTCTGAATATCCCACCAGATCTCAAATCCTCCATCTTAAAGGAATTCTCCTTCCCTTGGGCAATCTCAGAAGTTCAATACCTGGGCATTCATTTGACACCAAAGGCATCAGAGATATTTAAATATAACTATTTACCGCTATTGGAAACACTGAGGACTGAGTCACAAAACCTCTTAAAATACTTTCTTTCATGGTCAGGCAGACTAAACTCCTTCAAAATGTTTCTTCTTCCAAAAATACTCTACATATTCCGCACCCTACCAATACCCATTAAACGGTCATATTTTTTGGAATTAAAAAAAATTATTAATAACTTAATATGGGCAGCGAAAAAACCTAGAATAGCTTACAAAACTATGACATGGCCCAAAAGATTAGGAGGTATAGGCCTCCCTGATATGGAAGCGTACTACCATGCAAGCAACCTAGATTTTATTAAAGCATGGTGGTCCAAACCTAAAGATAAAAAATGGGTCGCACTGGAACAAGACTTACTAATGGTGTGCCCAAGAGACCTCATCTCGAGTATGACACTAGGATACAAACCGACTAAATACCCTTACCCAACTATCACTTCTACACTCCTATCTTGGGAATACTATTTAAAACATCCACCACACGAAGGTCTATACATCACTCCGAGGATCCCAATAACTGCTTTACAAATAATGATGCCAGACCTTAACACATTACCTCTGAGAGTAGTAGGGATTTACAACCTCAATGACTTATATAAAGGTGACACTCTTAAACCCTTTTCAGACACGGAAAGGGAATATAATCTCCCCACAACCTACCACTTCACATGGCAGAGAATAGCTAGTTTCCTGGGGGCAAATAAGATCAAACTTCCAGAAATGAATAGCTTGATTATTACAACGCTAAACTCAACCACCCCAGTCAAAGGAGGAATAGCACTATGGTACAGCGAGATCATATCTAGCGCACACTCCCCCATCGAAAAATATATCCGAACCTGGTCATATGACCTAGATACCAGTATATCAGTAGACCAAATAGTAAGAGTAACGAAGAAAATACAGAAGCTATCCAAATGCAATTCCCATTGGGAGCAATACATGAAAATTCTAACTAGGTGGTACATAACCCCCAGGAGACTAGCAACTTTCTCAGCGGACACCTCCCCATTGTGTTGGAAATGCTCAAAACACACAGGTACTCTAATTCACATGCTCTGGGAGTGCCCAATAGTTTTAAGCCTCTGGAAAACAGTAGAACATCATATAAAACAGCACTGGGACCCTCTTTTCCACTTAACACCACAATTGGCACTATTATGCATAGACATAGATAAAATAGACCTAAAGTATCGTACGCAAATTTGTCACCTAATCCTAACCTCACAAAGCATAATAACTGCCAATTGGAGGTCCACAGATAAGCTAGACTTCACCAACCTCATAGCGACATATAAGCGTAACATTATAATGGAAAACTATCTAAGACCAGGCCTTCCCCCGCTCAACGAATAAGTGTGAACAAGTACATGCATATAGTGAACACATCACTTAAGTATCAAAAGAAAATCCCAGTAGTGATTGAGGACACAAGCTAAGTTTTATTTATGTTCTGTTATGTTTTATTTTGTTTTGTTTTACTTTATATACCTGGTTATTACCTTATTCAACATCTCTGAGGAACAGCCTGCTTAAACAGATAACAAATACCCTAAACCTGCTCTGTATATGACACACCGCCTACCCAAATCTCAATTGACAGGTCACTAGACCACTGCGTCAATTGAACAAAGTAGCCAGAGGGAAGACTCACCGCCAGTCAGCCTTTAAGGTTAGAAATTGACTGGGCAGGAAGACTTCTCATGGCACCTTACAGGCTATGAAAAGATCCACGTTTAGCAGACTATTACCACACACAAGGGATAATTGTAAATTATACTGCTTTCGCTCACATATATGTATAAACCCGTTGAGTTGTTATCAGTATATTGTAAAGCCTGAATTGTACTATGTCAACCCCTGTGTTAAATCTTACATCTGAACCAATAAAAATGATTGTTGGAAAAAAAAAGTTAACTCTTCAATCCTTAAAATAACTCCAGAGTTAAAGACAGCTGGGCCCATATGCAATTCACTCTTTCACCTGAGTTTTCTCCTAGGAGAAAAAAATGCATCTTCCATTTAAAATACAATTTTGGCACTTTGCAATGGAAAAAATATCAAAAAGTAGGTAAAAAGTACTATCAAAATTATTTTTAGCATTTCTTTGCTTGCTAATGGTTTAAAAATCAAATTATTGGTAAGTTTCAAAATATCACCTAGGAGAAAAGTCAGGTGAAAAATGCAATTGCATATGGGCCAGGGGCACCTAGGCACCAGGGAACACACTTATTTGGACTGTGTGTGTTTTGCTGAACTGCCGCACTGGCCATTGTAGTATGGCTCTCAACTGTCCTTCTTTTGGAGGGACAGTCCCTTTTTGTGATATGCATGACGAGGGGTGTGCTGGGGGCGTGGTTAGAGGTGTGGCAGGGGTGTGTCCAGGGGCGTAACTAAGAGCCCCCGGGCCCTCCTGCAGAAATTCTGAGCGGGCCCCCCTACCCCCGGGGCCCGCTCGTGGCCATTTTGGGGGGCTGGAGGGGTCGCAGCATGAGGGGAAAGCTATGGCCACACTCGGCGCCCCCCCCCCTCACCTCGGGCTTTCTCCTCTGCGCTCCCCTCCAGCTTCAATACGTAATAATTCAATAAGTGCAGCGGAGCGGCGGGCAGCGGCAGGCAAACATACCTTCCATGCGTCCAGACGCTTCTCGCTGTAGTGACTGACGTGACTTCCTGTTTTATACAGGAAGTTGCGTCAGTCACTAGAGCGAGAAGTGTCCGTGCTGGTCCTCATGCTGCGGCCCCTCCAGCCCCCCCAAAACGTCCACGACCCCTCCGCCCCCCCCCCCCCCACGGGCGCCTGGGCTGCATCCCCTATTGTTACGCCCATGGGTGTGTCTTGAAGTGTCCCTCTTTCTTGTCTCAACATGTTGGGAGTTGTGCTTCATAAAGATCACAATTCACTACTGAGTTGGACAGCCAATCCCATATCTGTTCTCACTATACGCCTTATAATAATAAGCATTTGTGGAGGAGAGGAGAAAGGCGCTCTGCAGGATTGCTGCATTATTAGTTCTTTGTTGCACGTCAACAAAATGTCAAGGCACTCGCAGCACTTAAGAGGCTGATGTGATTTTCTGGAGGTTATAAAGACAATTTATGATCCTTAAATAGGCCTTTTTCTTTTAAGCCGAGACAAATAGCAAATTAAACCGAAGTGCGGAAAAGAAAAAAAAAAACACATGTAAAAACACGAAACAGCCAATAAAGCGGAGCTAAGAGGGCCTGAGTATTTTTCACCGCGATACCAGAAGTCTTATCGAAATGTTGAGTGCTTCTAGATTGCTTATAAATTTCCTTAATGCACGCTGCCTCACTAGGGTCAGTACTGAGCGGTCATTTGTCACGAGTCTGCCAGAGCTTTGCCAGGGCGCTGAGCGGCGCCAAGAGGACGGGGAGGCAACTGATCCGCCCGCTCCCGCACTGCACCCGCTGCACCTGCTCACCCCCCCTCCCCTCCGCCACATGCCATCAAATATTCACAAGCCATTTACAAGTCATACGATGGAAAGTGCAAGACGCAAGTGGAGACGAGAAGATGAGAGGGTGAGAGGGAAGGCGAGGGTCAGCAATAAGCAAAGCTAACGGGATGCGGAGGGATCCGGAGATGCTGCATTATCTACATGGCTGACTTCTGCTGAAATTATTTCTTTGCGCTTGTAGGAAGCTGAGACTGTGGTTTGCTGTGATCTGAGATTTTCATACATAGCTCAAAATGTTTCTGTACCGTGTTAGCCAAACAATATATGTAGGTAGAAAAAAAAAAACAAAGTCTTGTAAAAGTAATACCTTTTAATGGCTAACTGATAAAGTTAAATAATGCAAGCTTTCTGGGATCTAGTCCCCTTCTTCAGAAATTGGACCATTAGTGGGCAGCTTAACTGCTAAACAGCAACTAGTACAACTGCCATCTTCATGCAGCTTCCCTGCATCAGTGTTTTACTACAGCTAACATCTAGAAATATGCCTGAAGAAGGGGACTAGATCCCAGAAAGCTTGCATTATTTAACTTTATCAGTTAGCCATTAAAAGGTAGGTATTACTTTTACAAGACTTTGTTTTTTTTCTACCTACACATACATAGCTCCAAACTGTGCCTTTTTCAGGAACCCAATATTTCTGTCCCTCTTTATTCCTCATTTCTCCCTCTTTCAGGGCTGATGTACTGATCTATGTAAATACATTAATTTTTTTTTACTGAAAAAAAAATGTGTTTAATTGACTCTTTATTCCAACTCTTCAAAGAGTAACTGTCGGGCATAAAATAAAAAATCAATTCTTTCTTTTTATCTGGTGAACAAGTAATAAGGATGCTAACCAGGCAACCCAAAAGTTACAAATCACTATGACTTTTCTTGTTGATAAATGATCATTCCCCAGTTTACCTGACTTATTTGGTATGCAAAAAGGAAGTTGCAGGGCATGCTGGGTTGTCCTGTTTTGCTTCTCTACTTTCCTCTCAGACATATCTAATGCAGCCTGATTGGCTGAAGCCTCTTTCCCTCCTGTTTCCCCGCCCACACCTCTGTTCCTCTCTGATTGGCCAATATTTCTCATGCTGAGACAATGCACTTTCTATAGTGAAGGGCGGGCAATGCTTACACAATCAGGCAGAGGAGAGGAAGGGAGGAAATGACATCAGGATTGGCTTCAAAGTAGCTTGACTTAAAATGGGAAATGCTAAGAAGGATTTTCTCTTTTTTTCTGTAGAAAAATCACTAAAATCAAAATGTGGACAGTGCAATACATGTGTTATGTAAGTAGAGCATTTATCTACTTATATATGTGTTTTTTTTCTGAGATACTATGGCTGACAGGCTGACAGCTCCTCTTTAAATCAATATATTTCTTATTTTCAGATGTTAGTATGAAGAAAAATAAACTAGGATATAAAGGACCCGTGTGGGTTGAATTACAAAACAACATACTTTTCTTATGAAATCTCTATGGTAGGTGTGACGAGGGGTGGGGTGGAGGCGTGACTAGGGGTGTGGCATTCAAAGAGGAACTTTAGTGAAAAGGGGGAAAAAAGAAATCAATACATTGCAAAGTGAGAAGTTAAAAAATAGATCAAGAAAGATGAAGAAATGATATATTCCATGCAATTTGTTCATGTTGTTGGATCCACAATCAGCTTGCAAGTCATCATCTTTACTACTGGCAGACAAAAAAAAAAATAGACAGCACCAACTGCCATTATCAATAATATGAGTAAAACAGAACTAATAGTTTTTCCACCGTCTCTGTCCACCTCCCTGCCTGAAGTTACAATAAATGTTAATAACACTCCCATAACTTCAGTTCCCAAAGCTCGGTGCTTGGGGGTGATATTCGACTCATCTCTCTCTTTTATTCCTCATGTTCACTCCATAACCAGCTCCTGCCATCTCCAACTCAAAAACATCTCGCATCCGTCCCTTTCTCACTCAAGACACAACTAAAATGTTAATACATGCTCTCATAATCTCTCGTCTGGACTACTGCAACGTACTACTTTGTGGACTACCGCCTAACAGACTGGCCCCGCTCCAGTCAGTACTGAACTCAGCTGCTCGTCTCATTCATCTCTCTTCTCGCTCTTCCTCTGCTGCTCCTCTCTGCCAAGCTCTTCACTGGCTGCCAATCACCCAGAGGATCCAGTTCAAACTCCTAACCCTAACCTACAAAGCTCTCCACAATCTCTCTCCCTTGTACATATCCTCATTAATCTCCAGATACAAACCCAATCGCAATCTCAGATCTGCACATGATCTTCTGTTGTCCTCCTCTAGAATCAACTCCTCACATTCCCGCTTACAAGACTTCGCACGCGCTTCACCCCTCCTCTGGAATGCCCTCCCACAACACATCCGTCACTCGCCAACCTTTGTTACCTTTAAACGCTCTCTAAAAACACACTTGTTCCGACAAGCAAATGCGCTACCTTAGGCCACTTCCCTTTGTCCTAAGACCAAATTGCACTGCTACTAGGTGTCCTAAAACACACAGCCTTTATATATTTGCTGTACTTTCTGATACACATCAACCATATCATGGAAAAAAAGCCCCCCCCTTCGGGGAAAGACTCACCAGACTTCTAGGCCTCCAGGCCAATGCTCGCATTCAGGGTATTGGCCACCCCGCAGCCTCTCTGGCGGTCCTCTTTCGGCTATTCCCAGTCTGTGTAGGCAAAAAAGGGGTTCCACATCTCGTAAAAGCGTACCAGTTTTATTTAAAAGATGATTAAAAACAGATTAGTGGTGTTTAGCCACTCATTGGGTCAAAAAATCATCATAAACAGCCAGCCCCTTAGTTTACAAACAACCTGATTCCAGGTACAGGGGTATGCAGAGATGGGATGCACTTAGCCTATGACAAGGCACACGCCTCTGTCATCTAGCGTCACTCTCCGCAGTCACTTTCTGGCTAATGTTATTATTATTATTTATTGTATTTATAAAGCGCCAATATATTACGCAGCGCTGGACAATAAATATATACAATGATACAAGGATGACATACATAGGGTTATACACATAGAACAAAGTTATACATACAAATTGTACAAAATACATGATCATGCAATATGGGCTGGTTAGGTAGGCCCAGTAATACAAGTACAGGCTGTCATAGGACAGGAGCACATGATCCTGTAGATTACACTAGGGAGTGGAGGACCCTGCCAGAGGCTTACAATCTAAAGGGAGGGGTGGAAACACTAGGGGGGGCTGTTAAATATATTCCTTAGAGAGTTACTGTGTGGTAGGAGGTGGGTAGGCCATCATAAAGAGGTGGGTTTTGAGGGTTTGCTTGAATGTGTTGAAAGAGGGAGCAAGTCTGATGGGTGGTGGAAGGGCATTCCAGAGGGTGGGGGCAGCTCTTGAGAAATCCTGCAGGCGGGCATGGGAGTGTGAAATGTGCGGGGTGGTGAGGCGAAGGTCGTTGGAGGAACGGAGGGGGCGACCTGGTGTATACTTGTGAACAAGCTGCGAGATGTAGGTAGGGCATGTTTTGTGCACAGATTTATACGCCAGGCATAGAATCTTGAAACTTATCCTGAGACGGATAGGGAGCCAGTGCAGGGATTCACAAAGGGGAGATGTGGATGCAGAGCGGTGCGAAGAATGGATGAGTCTTGCAGCCGCGTTCATCACTGATTGAAGGGGGGCAGTGCGTTTCAGGGGGAGGCCAGAAAGGAGTGAGTTACAGTAATCAAGGCGGGAGATGATGAGGGCATGGATGAGCAGTTTGGTCGTGTCCGGGGTTAAGAATGGGCGGATCTTGGAGATATTACGGAGGTGGAAATTGCAGGCTCTTGTGATGTTTTGGATGTGTGGGATGAAGGAGAGGTCAGAGTCCAAGGTGACACCCAGGCAGCGGGCCTGGGAGGTAGGGAGAATGGTTGTGTTGTCGATTGTGAGGTGGAAACCTGGGATGGGTGCAGCAGCATGGGGTGGAAGGATCAGGAGCTCAGTTTTGTCTAGGTTAAGCTTTAGGAACCTAGCTGACATCCAGGAGGAAATTGCTGAGAGACACGAGGAGACCTTGTTTATGGTGGTGGCTGAGAGATCGGGGGTATGGAGGTAAATCTGAGTGTCATCTGCATAAAGGTGGTAATTGAAGCCCAGGGAGGAGATAAGCTTGCCAATTGAGGAAGTGTATATGGAGAAAAGAAGGGGGCCTAGAACAGAGCCCTGGGGGACCCCAACTGAAAGGGGGGCAGGAGTTGAGGAGGAGCCATTGAAAGTGAAATGTTCTAACAGATACCAAGCCTACTGCACACAAACAATCCCGCCGCGTCCAGCGGGTGCCGTGCGCTTTGACGTCACTCCGTGGCTCCGCCCTATCTGATGGTGCACGCATTTAGGAAGAGCGCTCCCACAGAATTATAAACTGTCAACAGAACAAGGACATTACATATGTGGTTACTGCCCGTTATTGCAACACATATAAAATTGGGCATTGTTAATGTGGATGTTTTTATTTCCTCTACATTTTAGAAGTTATTTTTATAATTATTTGACTATGAGCGCAGTATCAGGGTGCTGAAATCATTGTAAATTCTATATATTTGCTGCATACTACCCCTCCTCCTGTCTCTCCACCCCCCCCCCCCCCCCCCCCATTCCCTTTAGATTGTGAGCTCGCAAGGGCAGGGTTCTCTCCCCCTTTTGTGTCTTGGTAACCATTATACATTTTATTCATCATGTTAATCTTATCACTGTCATTAACAATTATATAATTTGTATTCTGTATCATTCTTTGTATTGTGTCACTAATTATGTATCTTGTGTATTGGTGTATAGCATTGTCTGTATTATTATGTACCCCATGTTTGTTTCTTACTTTGTACAGCGCCACAGAATATGTTGGCGCTTTATAAATCAATAATAATAATAATAATAATAATAATAACCACACCTCTTAACAATGTGATAGGCTAAAATATTGTTTGGGTTTTTTTTTTTTTTATAGAGGGTAATATTGGTTGCATGGCAGTTGGAAACAGCTGTTGTTTCCCACAATGCAACACGATTCACAGACAGCAAACTGTCAGGACCATGGTCATGACATCACATCGTGGGAGGGGTCTCACCACAATAACAGCCATATAGAGCCCCCTGCTGGTCCGCTTGAGAAAAGGAAAAGATTTCCCGTGGGAAAAGGGGTAACAGCTACTGACTGGGATGAAGTTCAATTCTTGGTTATAGTTCCTTTTTTTAAGAGTTCCACTGTCTTATCTGAAAAAGTTGGGAGGTATGTACCGTATATTCCGGCCTATAAGACGACCCCCAACTTTTCCAGTTAAAATATAGAGTTTGGGATATACTTGCCGTATAAGACTACCCCTCTTCCAACGCACACCAAATTAAAATAAAAAAATCGTGTACTGGTGTTATGTATGAACAGATTCTGGTGCTGTATTGTATGTGGTACCCAGTATATAACAGTATATAGGAGAATGACTTGTTGCATTGGTCAGCTGTCCTTGTCTACCTGTTTATCAGAGCGGTATGGAAGTATAGATTACGCTCCCTCAGCAGGGAGATGTGACAGGCGGTAACAGGATCGGGCGTATCACCCGGCATCAATGACACCTGGCGTATAAGACGACCCCCAACTTTTCAGCAGATTTTCAAGGGTTAAAAAGTAGTCCTATACGCAGGAATATACAGTATTTAAAGCTCCAAACTGTCCCATTTTCGGAGGGACAGGTCCTCGTTTGGCCAGTTGAATTTGATAGGAAGTAATTTTGATCCAGTTTCAACATACATATGCTTTGTTTAAACCAAACCTGTGACTTTAACCACTTGCCGACCGCGCACTCATACCGCGCGTCGGCAAAGCGGCAGCTGCAGGACCAGCGACGCAGTTCTGCATCGCCGGCTGCAGGCTAATTAATCAGGAAGCAGCCGCTCGCGCGAGCGGCTGCTTCCTGTCAATTCACGGCGGGGGGCTCCGTGAATAGCCTGCGGGCCGGCGATCGCGGCTCGCAGGCTAAATGTAAACACAAGCGGAAATAATCTGCTTTGTTTACATTTGTACAACGCTGCTAACAGTAACAGCGTTGTACCAGATCAGCGATCCCCGGCCAATCAGCGGCCGGGGATCGCTGTCACATGACAGGCAGGAGCCTGTTAGAGGCTGCACAGGACAGATCCGTTCCTGTGCAGCCTCTGATCTCCGGGGAAGGGAGGTAGGAGAGGGAGGGGGGGAATGTTGCCGCGGAGGGGGACTTTGAGGTGCCCACCCTGCAACACCCAGGCAGGCAGGAGCGATCAGACCCCCCCAGCACATCATCCCTATAGGGGGGAAAAAAAGGGGGCGATCTGATCGCTCTGCGTGCACCCTGATCTGTGTTGGGGGCTGCAGAGCCCACCCAGCACAGATCACAGAATACAGCGCTGGTCCTTAAGGGGGGGTAAAGCGTGGGTCCTCAAGTGGTTAAAAGGAGAGACTGTCAGATATTTACCTGGTTAGAAGGAAGCCTCCTGTGTCCTCCTGGAGACCACTGATCCAGCGCTGGGACCCTCTGGAAGTTGTGGTCATGCTCCAGTCAGAGAACGAGCAGCACTGTGTACGAAGCCTTGTGCTTGTGCAGTAGCACGGAAACCGCTGTCAGGAACCTTGTGCTGCTGCCTTCTGCCTGCTGGTGGCAGCATGG
>NC_090653.1:292249231-292336241 GCF_040937935.1 Hyperolius riggenbachi
GCTGCTCCTCCAGTGATGCGTATTCCAGAGGAGGAGTCTGGGAGATTCTCCCGCTGCTCCCCCAGTGATGCGTATTCCAGAGGAGGAGTCTGGGAGATTCTCCCGCTGCTCCCCCAGTGCTGCGTATTCCAGAGGAGGAGTCTGGGAGATTCTCCCGCTGCTCCCCCAGTGCTGCGTATTTCAGAGGAGGAGTCTGGGAGATTCTCTCTCTGCTCCCCCAGTGCTGCGTATTCCAGAGGAGGAGTCTGGGAGATTCTCCCGCTGCTCCCCCAGTGCTGCGTATTCCAGAGGAGGAGTTTGGGAGATTCTCTCGCTGCTCCTCCAGTGCTGCGTATTCCAGAGGAGGAGTCTGGGAGATTCTCCCGCTGCTCCCCCAGTGCTGCGTATTCCAGAGGAGGAGTCTGGGAGATTCTCCCGCTGCTCCCCCAGTGCTGCGTATTCCAGAGGAGGAGTCTGGGAGATTCTCTCGCTGCTCCCCCAGTGCTGCGTATTCCAGAGGAGGAGTCTGGGAGATTCTCTCGCTGCTCCCCCAGTGCTGCGTATTCCAGAGGAGGAGTCTGGGAGATTCTCTCTCTGCTCCCCCAGTGCTGCGTATTCCAGAGGAGGAGTCTGGGAGATTCTCTCGCTGCTCCCCCAGTGCTGCGTATTCCAGAGGAGGAGTCTGGGAGATTCTCTCGCTGCTCCCCCAGTGCTGCCAGCGGTGTTGGCTCTGCCAATTGCATTGTAATAACACACAAAAGCAACATACTAAACAACACATAGCACGAAACAGAGACCTGTAAAAACACCTCCTTCAGCAGCATTAAAAATAGAGGTGATATGTTTAACTCTCAAAAAACAGCCGCGGCTTCCATCTTCCATCCCCCACCCCCCATGCAGAGTTCTCTGTTGCTTTCAGCGTTATAAATGTCTCTTGTTCTGTCACCAGAAGATCCCTAATGAGCTCAGAAATACTCTACAGATGCCGGATTGCATCTCCCACCGCTCAGAGGAAGACAGATTTCCTCACAAATGAAGGGGATTAGCTCACCAGAAGATGCAAAGCAGGGTGATTTGCATCTCCAGGGGACGAGTATCGTGACAGGTAGCGCTAGCTGCAATTCCGCCTCCCGTGGAAGGTTCCCAGAATCTCCTCTGTCCTGCCGAGCAAACAGAGGCTGCAGCTTGAAATTAATATTTAACGAAGGCTTAGTTGTAAAGGATTCATGAAATAACCCTTAAGCTTAATATAGCGAAACGCGTAGCTCCATATCTTCCATCTCTGCAGCACGCTAATACCGTCGTTCTATCACAGGAACCGTGGTACATTATCTTCTGGAGGATCTACCTGGTGATGCTGACCCCTCAGCAGAGATAGGACTTTAGTAGAGGAAGATAGGCCAAGAGTCAGGGAGAGGCTGGTGGCCTGGGATGACTAGAGGAAGATAGGTCAAGGGTCAGGGAGAGGCTGGTGGCCTGGGATGACTAGAGGAAGATAGGTCAAGGGTCAGGGAGAGGCTGGTGGCCTGGGATGACTAGATAAAGATAGGTCAAGGGTCAGGGAGAGGCTGGTGGCCTGGGATGACTAGAGGAAGATAGGCCAAGAGTCAGGGAGAGGCTGGTGGCCTGGGATGACTAGAGGAAGATAGGCCAAGGGTCAGGGAGAGGCTGGTGGCCTGGGATGACTAGAGGAAGATAGGCCAAGGGTCAGGGAGAGGCTGGTGGCCTGGGATGTCTAGAGGAAGATAGGCTAAGAGTCAGGGAGAGACTGGTGGCCTGGGATGACTAGAGGAAGATAGGCTAAGAGTCAGGGAGAGGCTGGTGGCCTGGGATGTCTAGAGGAAGATAGGCTAAGAGTCAGGGAGAGGCTGGTGGCCTGGGATGTCTAGAGGAAGATAAGCCAAGGGTCAGGGAGAGGCTGGTGGCCTGGGATGACTAGAGGAAGATAAGCCAAGAGTCAGGGAGAGACTGGTGGCCTGGGATGTCTAGAGGAAGATAGGCCAAGAGTTGTGGAGAGGCTGGTGGCCTGGGATGACTAGAGGAAGATAGGCCAAGGGTCAGGGAGAGGCTGGTGGCCTGGGATGACTAGAGGAAGATAGGCCAAGAGTTGTGGAGAGGCTGGTGGCCTGGGATGACTAGAGGAAGATAGGCCAAGGGTCAGGGAGAGGCTGGTGGCCTGGGATGACTAGAGGAAGATAGGCCAAGAGTCAGGGAGAGGCTGGTGGCCTGGGATGTCTAGAGGAAGATAGGCCAAGAGTCAGGGAGAGGCTGGTGGCCTGGGATGACTAGAGGAAGATAGTCCAAGGGTCAGGGAGAGGCTGGTGGCCTGGGATGACTAGAGGAAGATAGGCCAAGAGTCAGGGAGAGGCTGGTGGCCTGGGATGACTAGAGGAAGATAGGCCAAGAGTCAGGGAGAGGCTGGTGGCCTGGGATGTCTAGAGGAAGATAGGCCAAGAGTCAGGGAGAGGCTGGTGGCCTGGGATGTCTAGAGGAAGATAGGCCAAGGGTCAGGGAGAGGCTGGTGGCCTGGGATGACTAGAGGAAGATAGGCCAAGAGTCAGGGAGAGGTCAAGGGTCAGGGAGAGGCTGGTGGCCTGGGATGACTAGAGGAAGATAGGCCAAGGGTCAGGGAGAGGCTGGTGGCCTGGGATGACTAGAGGAAGATAGGCCAAGAGTCAGGGAGAGGCTGGTGGCCTGGGGTGACTAGAGGAAGATAGGCCAAGAGTCAGGGAGAGGCTGGTGGCCTGGGATGACTAGAGGAAGATAGTCCAAGGGTCAGGGAGAGGCTGGTGGCCTGGGATGACTAGAGGAAGATAGGCCAAGGGTCAGGGAGAGGCTGGTGGCCTGGGATGTCTATGTGATATGTTTAACTCTCAAAAAACAGCCGCGGCTTCCATCTTCCATCCCCCACCCCCCATGCAGAGTTCTCTGTTGCTTTCAGCGTTATAAATGTCTCTTGTTCTGTCACCAGAAGATTCCTAATGAGCTCAGAAATACTCTACAGATGCCGGATTGCATCTCCCACCGCTCAGAGGAAGACAGATTTCCTCACAAATGAAGGGGATTAGCTCACCAGAAGATGCAAAGCAGGGTGATTTGCATCTCCAGGGGACGAGTATCGTGACAGGTAGCGCTAGCTGCAATTCCGCCTCCCGTGGAAGGTTCCCAGAATCTCCTCTGTCCTGCCGAGCAAACAGAGGCTGCAGCTTGAAATTAATATTTAACGAAGGCTTAGTTGTAAAGGATTCATGAAATAACCCTTAAGCTTAATATAGCGAAACGCGTAGCTCCATATCTTCCATCTCTGCAGCACGCTAATACCGTCGTTCTATCACAGGAACCATGGTACATTATCTTCTGGAGGATCTACCTGGTGATGCTGACCCCTCAGCAGAGATAGGACTTTAGTAGAGGAAGATAGGCCAAGAGTCAGGGAGAGGCTGGTGGCCTGGGATGACTAGAGGAAGATAGGTCAAGGGTCAGGGAGAGGCTGGTGGCCTGGGATGACTAGAGGAAGATAGGTCAAGGGTCAGGGAGAGGCTGGTGGCCTGGGATGACTAGATAAAGATAGGTCAAGGGTCAGGGAGAGGCTGGTGGCCTGGGATGACTAGAGGAAGATAGGCCAAGAGTCAGGGAGAGGCTGGTGGCCTGGGATGACTAGAGGAAGATAGGCCAAGGGTCAGGGAGAGGCTGGTGGCCTGGGATGACTAGAGGAAGATAGGCCAAGGGTCAGGGAGAGGCTGGTGGCCTGGGATGTCTAGAGGAAGATAGGCTAAGAGTCAGGGAGAGACTGGTGGCCTGGGATGACTAGAGGAAGATAGGCTAAGAGTCAGGGAGAGGCTGGTGGCCTGGGATGTCTAGAGGAAGATAGGCTAAGAGTCAGGGAGAGGCTGGTGGCCTGGGATGTCTAGAGGAAGATAAGCCAAGGGTCAGGGAGAGGCTGGTGGCCTGGGATGACTAGAGGAAGATAAGCCAAGAGTCAGGGAGAGACTGGTGGCCTGGGATGTCTAGAGGAAGATAGGCCAAGAGTTGTGGAGAGGCTGGTGGCCTGGGATGACTAGAGGAAGATAGGCCAAGGGTCAGGGAGAGGCTGGTGGCCTGGGATGACTAGAGGAAGATAGGCCAAGAGTTGTGGAGAGGCTGGTGGCCTGGGATGACTAGAGGAAGATAGGCCAAGGGTCAGGGAGAGGCTGGTGGCCTGGGATGACTAGAGGAAGATAGGCCAAGAGTCAGGGAGAGGCTGGTGGCCTGGGATGTCTAGAGGAAGATAGGCCAAGAGTCAGGGAGAGGCTGGTGGCCTGGGATGACTAGAGGAAGATAGTCCAAGGGTCAGGGAGAGGCTGGTGGCCTGGGATGACTAGAGGAAGATAGGCCAAGAGTCAGGGAGAGGCTGGTGGCCTGGGATGACTAGAGGAAGATAGGCCAAGGGTCAGGGAGAGGCTGGTGGCCTGGGATGACTAGAGGAAGATAGGCCAAGAGTCAGGGAGAGGCTGGTGGCCTGGGATGACTAGAGGAAGATAGTCCAAGGGTCAGGGAGAGGCTTGGTGGCCTGGGATGACTAGAGGAAGATAGGCCAAGAGTCAGGGAGAGGCTGGTGGCCTGGGATGACTAGAGGAAGATAGTCCAAGGGTCAGGGAGAGGCTGGTGGCCTGGGATGACTAGAGGAAGATAGGCCAAGGGTCAGGGAGAGGCTGGTGGCCTGGGATGTCTAGAGGAAGATAAGCCAAGAGTCAGGGAGAGGCTTGTGGCCTGGGATGACTAGAGGAAGATAGGCCAAGATTCGTGGAGAGGCTGGTGGCCTGGGATGACTAGAGGAAGATAGTCCAAGGGTCAGGGAGAGGCTGGTGGCCTGGGATGACTAGAGGAAGATAAGCCAAGAGTCAGGGAGAGACTGGTGGCCTGGGATGTCTAGAGGAAGATAGGTCAAGGGTCAGGGAGAGGCTGGTGGCCTGGGATGACTAGATAAAGATAGGTCAAGGGTCAGGGAGAGGCTGGTGGCCTGGGATGACTAGAGGAAGATAGGCCAAGAGTCAGGGAGAGGCTGGTGGCCTGGGATGACTAGAGGAAGATAGGCCAAGGGTCAGGGAGAGGCTGGTGGCCTGGGATGACTAGAGGAAGATAGTCCAAGGGTCAGGGAGAGGCTGGTGGCCTGGGATGACTAGAGGAAGATAGGCCAAGGGTCAGGGAGAGGCTGGTGGCCTGGGATGTCTAGAGGAAGATAAGCCAAGAGTCAGGGAGAGGCTGGTGGCCTAGGATGACTAGAGGAAGATAGGCCAAGAGTCAGGGAGAGGCTGGTGGCCTGGGATGACTAGAGGAAGATAGTCCAAGGGTCAGGGAGAGGCTGGTGGCCTGGGATGACTAGAGGAAGATAGGCCAAGGGTCAGGGAGAGGCTGGTGGCCTGGGATGTCTAGAGGAAGATAGGCCAAGGGTCAGGGAGAGGCTGGTGGCCTGGGATGACTAGGGGAAGATAGGCCAAGGGTCAGGGAGAGGCTGGTGGCCTGGGATGACTAGAGGAAGATAGGCCAAGGGTCAGGGAGAGGCTGGTGGCCTGGGATGACTAGAGGAAGATAGGCCAAGATTCGTGGAGAGACTGGTGGCCTGGGATGACTAGAGGAAGATAGGCCAAGAGTCAGGGAGAGACTGGTGGCCTGGGATGACTAGAGGAAGATAGGCCAAGAGTCAGGGAGAGGCTGGTGGCCTGGGATGACTAGAGGAAGATAGGCCAAGAGTCAGGGAGAGGCTGGTGGCCTGGGATGTCTAGAGGAAGATAGGCCAAGAGTCAGGGAGAGGCTGGTGGCCTGGGATGACTAGAGGAAGATAGGCCAAGGGTCAGGGAGAGGCTGGTGGCCTGGGATGACTAGGGGAAGATAGGCCAAGGGTCAGGGAGAGGCTGGTGGCCTGGGATGACTAGAGGAAGATAGGCCAAGGGTCAGGGAGAGGCTGGTGGCCTGGGATGACTAGAGGAAGATAGGCCAAGATTCGTGGAGAGACTGGTGGCCTGGGATGACTAGAGGAAGATAGGCCAAGAGTCAGGGAGAGACTGGTGGCCTGGGATGACTAGAGGAAGATAGGCCAAGAGTCAGGGAGAGGCTGGTGGCCTGGGATGACTAGAGGAAGATAGGCCAAGAGTCAGGGAGAGGCTGGTGGCCTGGGATGTCTAGAGGAAGATAGGCCAAGGGTCAGGGAGAGGCTGGTGGCCTGGGATGACTAGGGGAAGATAGGCCAAGGGTCAGGGAGAGGCTGGTGGCCTGGGATGTCTAGAGGAAGATAGGCCAAGAGTCAGGGAGAGGCTGGTGGCCTGGGATGACTAGAGGAAGATAGGCCAAGAGTCAGGGAGAGGCTGGTGGCCTGGGATGACTAGAGGAAGATAGGCCAAGGGTCAGGGAGAGGCTGGTGTTCTGGGATGATTAGAGGAAGATAAGCCAAGAGTCAGGGAGAGGCTGGTGGCCTGGGATGACTATAGGAAGATAGGCCAAAAGTCAGGGAGAGGCTGGTGGCCTGGGATGACTAGAGGAAGATAGGCCAAGAGTCAGGGAGAGGCTGGTGGCCTGGGATGACTAGAGGAAGATAGGCCAAGGGTCAGGGAGAGGCTGGTGGCCTGGGATGACTAGAGGAAGATAGTCCAAGGGTCAGGGAGAGGCTGGTGGCCTGGGATGACTAGAGGAAGATAGGCCAAGGGTCAGGGAGAGGCTGGTGGCCTGGGATGACTAGAGGAAGATAGGCCAAGAGTCAGGGAGAGGCTGGTGGCCTGGGATGACTAGAGGAAGATAGGCCAAGGGTCAGGGAGAGGCTGGTGGCCTGGGATGACTAGAGGAAGATAGGCCAAGAGTCAGGGAGAGGCTGGTGGCCTGGGATGTCTAGAGGAAGATAGGCCAAGGGTCAGGGAGAGGCTGGTGGCCTGGGATGACTAGGGGAAGATAGGCCAAGGGTCAGGGAGAGGCTGGTGGCCTGGGATGTCTAGAGGAAGATAGGCCAAGGGTCAGGGAGAGGCTGGTGGCCTGGGATGATTAGAGGAAGATAGGCCACGGGTCAGGGAGAGGCTGGTGGCCTGGGATGTCTAGAGGAAGATAGGCCAAGAGTCAGGGAGAGGCTGGTGGCCTGGGATGACTAGAGGAAGATAAGCCAAGAGTCAGGGAGAGGCTAGTGGCCTGGGATGACTAGAGGAAGATAGGCCAAGAGTCAGGGAGAGGCTGGTGGCCTGGGATGACTAGAGGAAGATAGTCCAAGGGTCAGGGAGAGGCTGGTGGCCTGGGATGATTAGAGGAAGATAAGCCAAGAGTCAGGGAGAGACTGGTGGCCTGGGATGACTAGAGGAAGATAGGCCAAGAGTCAGGGAGAGGCTGGTGGCCTGGGATGACTAGAGGAAGATAGGCCAAGAGTAAGGGAGAGGCTGGTGGCCTGGGATGACTAGAGGAAGATAGGCCAAGAGTCAGGGAGAGGCTGGTGGCCTGGGATGTCTAGAGGAAGATAGGCCAAGAGTCAGGGAGAGGCTGGTGGCCTGGGATGACTAGAGGAAGATAGGCCAAGAGTCAGGGAGAGGCTGGTGGCCTGGGATGTCTAGAGGAAGATAGGCCAAGAGTCAGGGAGAGGCTGGTGGCCTGGGATGTCTAGAGGAAGATAGGCCAAGGGTCAGGGAGAGGCTGGTGGCCTGGGATGACTAGAGGAAGATAGGCCAAGAGTCAGGGAGAGGCTGGTGGCCTGGGATGACTAGAGGAAGATAGTCCAAGGGTCAGGGAGAGGCTGGTGGCCTGGGATGACTAGAGGAAGATAGGCCAAGAGTCAGGGAGAGGCTGGTGGCCTGGGATGACTAGAGGAAGATAGTCCAAGGGTCAGGGAGAGGCTGGTGGCCTGGGATGACTAGAGGAAGATAGGCCACGGGTCAGGGAGAGACTGGTGGCCTGGGATGATTAGAGGAAGATAAGCCAAGAGTCAGGGAGAGACTGGTGGCCTGGGATGACTAGAGGAAGATAGGCCAAGAGTCAGGGAGAGGCTGGTGGCCTGGGATGACTAGAGGAAAATAGGCCAAGAGTCAGGGAGAGGCTGGTGGCCTGGGATGACTAGAGGAAGATAGGCCAAGAGTCAGGGAGAGGCTGGTGGCCTGGGATGTCTAGAGGAAGATAGGCCAAGGGTCAGGGAGAGGCTGGTGGCCTGGGATGACTAGAGGAAGATAGGCCAAGGGTCAGGGAGAGGCTGGTGGCCTGGGATGACTATAGGAAGATAGGCCAAGAGTCAGGGAGAGGCTGGTGGCCTGGGATGACTAGAGGAAGATAGGCCAAGAGTCAGGGAGAGGCTGGTGGCCTGGGATGACTAGAGGAAGATAGGCCAAGAGTCAGGGAGAGGCTGGTGGCCTGGGATGTCTAGAGGAAGATAGGCCAAGAGTCAGGGAGAGGCTGGTGGCCTGGGATGTCTAGAGGAAGATAGGCCAAGGGTCAGGGAGAGGCTGGTGGCCTGGGATGACTAGAGGAAGATAGGCCAAGAGTCAGGGAGAGGCTGGTGGCCTGAGATGTCTAGAGGAAGATAAGCCAAGAGTCAGGGAGAGGCTGGTGGCCTGGGATGACTAGAGGAAGATAGGCCAAGAGTCAGGGAGAGGCTGGTGGCCTGGGATGACTAGAGGAAGATAGGTCAAGGGTCAGGGAGAGGCTGGTGGCCTGGGATGTCTAGGGGAAGATAGTCCAAGGGTCAGGGAGAGGCTGGTGGCCTGGGATGACTAGAGGAAGATAGGCCAAGAGTCGTGGAGAGACTGGTGGCCTGAGATGTCTAGAGGAAGATAAGCCAAGAGTCAGGGAGAGGCTGGTGGCCTGGGATGACTAGAGGAAGATAGGCCAAGAGTCAGGGAGAGGCTGGTGGCCTGGGATGTCTAGAGGAAGATAGGCCAAGAGTCAGGGAGAGGCTGGTGGCCTGGGATGTCTAGGGGAACATAGTCCAAGGGTCAGGGAGAGGCTAGTGGCCTGGGATGACTAGAGGAAGATAGGTCAAGGGTCAGGGAGAGGCTGGTGGCCTGGGATGTCTAGAGGAAGATAGGCCAAGAGTCGTGGAGAGACTGGTGGCCTGGGATGACTAGAGGAAGATAGGCCAAGAGTCAGGGAGAGGCTGGTGGCCTGGGATGACTAGAGGAAGATAGTCCAAGGGTCAGGGAGAGGCTGGTGGCCTGGGATGATTAGAGGAAGATAGGCCAAGGGTCAGGGAGAGGCTGGTGGCCTGAGATGTCTAGAGGAAGATAAGCCAAGAGTCAGGGAGAGGCTGGTGGCCTGGGATGACTAGAGGAAGATAGGCCAAGGGTCAGGGAGAGGCTGGTGGCCTGGGATGACTATAGGAAGATAGGCCAAGAGTCAGGGAGAGGCTGGTGGCCTGGGATGACTAGAGGAAGATAGGCCAAGAGTCAGGGAGAGGCTGGTGGCCTGGGATGACTAGAGGAAGATAGGCCAAGAGTCAGGGAGAGGCTGGTGGCCTGGGATGTCTAGAGGAAGATAGGCCAAGAGTCAGGGAGAGGCTGGTGGCCTGGGATGTCTAGAGGAAGATAGGCCAAGGGTCAGGGAGAGGCTGGTGGCCTGGGATGACTAGAGGAAGATAGGCCAAGAGTCAGGGAGAGGCTGGTGGCCTGAGATGTCTAGAGGAAGATAAGCCAAGAGTCAGGGAGAGGCTGGTGGCCTGGGATGACTAGAGGAAGATAGGCCAAGAGTCAGTGAGAGGCTGGTGGCCTGGGATGACTAGAGGAAGATAGGTCAAGGGTCAGGGAGAGGCTGGTGGCCTGGGATGTCTAGGGGAAGATAGTCCAAGGGTCAGGGAGAGGCTGGTGGCCTGGGATGACTAGAGGAAGATAGGCCAAGAGTCGTGGAGAGACTGGTGGCCTGAGATGTCTAGAGGAAGATAAGCCAAGAGTCAGGGAGAGGCTGGTGGCCTGGGATGACTAGAGGAAGATAGGCCAAGAGTCAGGGAGAGGCTGGTGGCCTGGGATGTCTAGAGGAAGATAGGCCAAGAGTCAGGGAGAGGCTGGTGGCCTGGGATGTCTAGGGGAACATAGTCCAAGGGTCAGGGAGAGGCTAGTGGCCTGGGATGACTAGAGGAAGATAGGTCAAGGGTCAGGGAGAGGCTGGTGGCCTGGGATGTCTAGAGGAAGATAGGCCAAGAGTCGTGGAGAGACTGGTGGCCTGGGATGACTAGAGGAAGATAGGCCAAGAGTCAGGGAGAGGCTGGTGGCCTGGGATGACTAGAGGAAGATAGTCCAAGGGTCAGGGAGAGGCTGGTGGCCTGGGATGATTAGAGGAAGATAGGCCAAGGGTCAGGGAGAGGCTGGTGGCCTGAGATGTCTAGAGGAAGATAAGCCAAGAGTCAGGGAGAGGCTGGTGGCCTGGGATGACTAGAGGAAGATAGGCCAAGAGTCAGGGAGAGGCTGGTGGCCTGGGATGTCTAGAGGAAGATAGGCCAAGAGTCAGGGAGAGGCTGGTGGCCTGGGATGTCTAGGGGAAGATAGTCCAAGAGTCAGGGAGAGGCTGGAGGCCTGGGATGTCTAGAGGAAGATAGGCCAAGAGTCAGGGAGAGGCTGGTGGCCTGGGATGTCTAGGGGAAGATAGTCCAAGGGTCAGGGAGAGGCTGGTGGCCTGGGATGACTAGAGGAAGATAGGCCAAGAGTCAGGGAGAGGCTGGTGGCCTGGGATGACTGGAGGAAGATAAGCCAAGAGTCAGGGAGAGGCTGGTGGCCTGGGATGTCTAGAGGAAGATAGGCCAAGGGTCAGGGAGAGGCTGGTGGCCTGGGATGTCTAGAGGAAGATAGGCCAAGAGTCAGGGAGAGGCTGGTGGCCTGGGATGACTAGAGGAAGATAGGCCAAGGGTCAGGGAGAGGCTGGTGGCCTGGGATGACTAGAGGAAGATAAGCCAAGGGTCAGGGAGAGGCTGGTGGCCTGAGATGACTAGAGGAAGATAGGCCAAGGGTCAGGGAGAGGCTGGTGGCCTGGGATGTCTAGAGGAAGATAGGCCAAGGGTCAGGGAGAGGCTGGTGACCTGGGATGTCTAGAGGAAGATAGGCCAAGAGTCAGGGAGAGTCTGGTGGCCTGCGATGACTAGAGGAAGATAGGCCAAGAGTCAGGGAGAGGCTGGTGGCCTGGGATGATTAGAGGAAGATAAGCCAAGAGTCAGGGAGAGGCTGGTGGCCTGGGATGTCTAGAGGAAGATAGGCCAATAGTCAGGGAGAGGCTGGTGGCCTGGGATGACTAGGGGAAGATAGGCCAAGGGTCAGGGAGAGGCTGGAGGCCTGGGATGACTAGGGAAAGATAGGCCAAGGGTCAGGGAGAGGCTGGTGGCCTGGGATGACTAGAGGAAGATAGGCCAAGGGTCAGGGAGAGGCTGGTGGCCTGGGATGACTAGAGGAAGATAGGCCAAGGGTCAGGGAGAGGCTGGTGGCCTGGGATGACTAGAGGAAGATAGGCCAAGGGTCAGGGAGAGGCTGGTGGCCTGGGATGACTAGAGGAATATAGGCCAAGGGTCAGGGAGAGGCTGGTGGCCTGGGATGACTAGAGGAAGATAGGCCAAGAGTCAGGGAGAGGCTGGTGGCCTGGGATGTCTAGAGGAAGATAGGCCAAGAGTCAGGGAGAGGCTGGTGGCCTGGGATGTCTAGAGGAAGATAGGCCAAGGGTCAGGGAGAGGCTGGTGGCCTGGGATGACTAGAGGAAGATAGGCCAAGAGTCAGGGAGAGGCTGGTGGCCTGAGATGTCTAGAGGAAGATAAGCCAAGAGTCAGGGAGAGGCTGGTGGCCTGGGATGACTAGAGGAAGATAGGCCAAGAGTCAGTGAGAGGCTGGTGGCCTGGGATGACTAGAGGAAGATAGGTCAAGGGTCAGGGAGAGGCTGGTGGCCTGGGATGTCTAGGGGAAGATAGTCCAAGGGTCAGGGAGAGGCTGGTGGCCTGGGATGACTAGAGGAAGATAGGCCAAGAGTCGTGGAGAGACTGGTGGCCTGAGATGTCTAGAGGAAGATAAGCCAAGAGTCAGGGAGAGGCTGGTGGCCTGGGATGACTAGAGGAAGATAGGCCAAGAGTCAGGGAGAGGCTGGTGGCCTGGGATGTCTAGAGGAAGATAGGCCAAGAGTCAGGGAGAGGCTGGTGGCCTGGGATGTCTAGGGGAACATAGTCCAAGGGTCAGGGAGAGGCTAGTGGCCTGGGATGACTAGAGGAAGATAGGTCAAGGGTCAGGGAGAGGCTGGTGGCCTGGGATGTCTAGAGGAAGATAGGCCAAGAGTCGTGGAGAGACTGGTGGCCTGGGATGACTAGAGGAAGATAGGCCAAGAGTCAGGGAGAGGCTGGTGGCCTGGGATGACTAGAGGAAGATAGTCCAAGGGTCAGGGAGAGGCTGGTGGCCTGGGATGATTAGAGGAAGATAGGCCAAGGGTCAGGGAGAGGCTGGTGGCCTGAGATGTCTAGAGGAAGATAAGCCAAGAGTCAGGGAGAGGCTGGTGGCCTGGGATGACTAGAGGAAGATAGGCCAAGAGTCAGGGAGAGGCTGGTGGCCTGGGATGTCTAGAGGAAGATAGGCCAAGAGTCAGGGAGAGGCTGGTGGCCTGGGATGTCTAGGGGAAGATAGTCCAAGAGTCAGGGAGAGGCTGGAGGCCTGGGATGTCTAGAGGAAGATAGGCCAAGAGTCAGGGAGAGGCTGGTGGCCTGGGATGTCTAGGGGAAGATAGTCCAAGGGTCAGGGAGAGGCTGGTGGCCTGGGATGACTAGAGGAAGATAGGCCAAGAGTCAGGGAGAGGCTGGTGGCCTGGGATGACTGGAGGAAGATAAGCCAAGAGTCAGGGAGAGGCTGGTGGCCTGGGATGTCTAGAGGAAGATAGGCCAAGGGTCAGGGAGAGGCTGGTGGCCTGGGATGTCTAGAGGAAGATAGGCCAAGAGTCAGGGAGAGGCTGGTGGCCTGGGATGACTAGAGGAAGATAGGCCAAGGGTCAGGGAGAGGCTGGTGGCCTGGGATGACTAGAGGAAGATAAGCCAAGGGTCAGGGAGAGGCTGGTGGCCTGAGATGACTAGAGGAAGATAGGCCAAGGGTCAGGGAGAGGCTGGTGGCCTGGGATGTCTAGAGGAAGATAGGCCAAGGGTCAGGGAGAGGCTGGTGACCTGGGATGTCTAGAGGAAGATAGGCCAAGAGTCAGGGAGAGTCTGGTGGCCTGCGATGACTAGAGGAAGATAGGCCAAGAGTCAGGGAGAGGCTGGTGGCCTGGGATGATTAGAGGAAGATAAGCCAAGAGTCAGGGAGAGGCTGGTGGCCTGGGATGTCTAGAGGAAGATAGGCCAATAGTCAGGGAGAGGCTGGTGGCCTGGGATGACTAGGGGAAGATAGGCCAAGGGTCAGGGAGAGGCTGGAGGCCTGGGATGACTAGGGAAAGATAGGCCAAGGGTCAGGGAGAGGCTGGTGGCCTGGGATGACTAGAGGAAGATAGGCCAAGGGTCAGGGAGAGGCTGGTGGCCTGGGATGACTAGAGGAAGATAGGCCAAGGGTCAGGGAGAGGCTGGTGGCCTGGGATGACTAGAGGAAGATAGGCCAAGGGTCAGGGAGAGGCTGGTGGCCTGGGATGACTAGAGGAATATAGGCCAAGGGTCAGGGAGAGGCTGGTGGCCTGGGATGACTAGAGGAAGATAAGCCAAGAGTCAGGGAGAGGCTGGTGGCCTGGGATGACTAGAGGAAGATAGGCCAAGGGTCAGGGAGAGGCTGGTGGCCTGGGATGACTAGAGGAAGATAGGCCAAGGGTCAGGGAGAGGCCGGTGGCCTGGGATGACTAGATAAAGATAGGTCAAGGGTCAGGGAGAGGCTGGTGGCCTGGGATGACTAGAGGAAGATAGGCCAAGGGTCAGGGAGAGGCTGGTGGCCTGGGATGACTAGATAAAGATAAGCCAAGAGTCAGGGAGAGACTGGTGGCCTGGGATGACTAGATAAAGATAGGTCAAGGGTCAGGGAGAGGCTGGTGGCCTGGGATGACTAGATAAAGATAGGCCAAGGGTCAGGGAGAGGCTGGTGGCCTGGGATGACTAGATAAAGATAGGTCAAGGGTCAGGGAGAGGCTGGTGGCCTGGGATGACTAGATAAAGATAGGCCAAGGGTCAGGGAGAGGCTGGTGGCCTGGGATGACTAGATAAAGATAGGCCAAGAGTCAGGGAGAGGCTGGTGGCCTGGGATGACTAGAGGAAGATAGGTCAAGGGTCAGGGAGAGGCTGGTGGCCTGGGATGACTAGAGAAAGATAGGCCAAGGGTCAGGGAGAGGCTGGTGGCCTGGGATGACTAGATAAAGATAGGTCAAGGGTCAGGGAGAGGCTGGTGGCCTGGGATGACTAGATGAAGATAGGCCAAGAGTCAGGGAGAGGCTGGTGGCCTGGGATGACTAGAGGAAGATAGGCCAAGGGTCAGGGAGAGGCTGGTGGCCTGGGATGACTAGATAAAGATAGGCCAAGGGTCAGGGAGAGGCTGGTGGCCTGGGATGACTAGAGGAAGATAGGCCAAGGGTCAGGGAGAGGCTGGTGGCCTGGGATGACTAGAGGAAGATAAGCCAAGGGTCAGGGAGAGGCTGGTGGCCTGGGATGACTAGAGGAAGATAGGCTAAGATTCGTGGAGAGGCTGGTGGCCTGGGATGACTAGAGGAAGATAAGCCAAGGGTCAGGGAGAGGCTGGTGGCCTGGGATGACTAGAGGAAGATAAGCCAAGGGTCAGGGAGAGGCTGGTGGCCTGAGATGACTAGAGGATGATAGGCCAAGAGTCAGGGAGAGGCTGGAGGCCTGGGATGACTAGAGGAAGATAGGCCAAGAGTCAGGGAGAGGCTGGTGGCCTGGGATGTCTAGAGGAAGATAGGCCAAGAGTCAGGGAGAGGCTGGTGGCCTGGGATGACTAGGGGAAGATAGGCCAAGAGTCAGGGAGAGGCTGGTGGCCTGGGATGTCTAGAGGAAGATAGGCCAAGAGTCAGGGAGAGGCTGGTGGCCTGGGATGTCTAGAGGAAGATAGGCCAAGAGTCAGGGAGAGGCTGGTGGCCTGGGATGACTAGAGGAAGATAGGCCAAGGGTCAGGTAGAGACTGGTGGCTTGGGATGACTAGAGGAAGATAGGCCAAGGGTCAGGGAGAGGCTAGTGGCCTGGGATGACTAGAGGAAGATAGGCCAAGAGTCAGGGAGAGGCTGGTGGCCTGGGATGTCTAGAGGAAGATAGGCCAAGGGTCAGGGAGAGGCTGGTGGCCTGGGATGACTAGAGGAAGATAGGCCAAGAGTCAGGGAGAGGCTGGTGGCCTGGGATGATTAAAGGGAGGTAGGTCAAGAGTCAGGGAGAGGCTGGTGGCCTGGGATGACTAGAGGAAGATAGGCTAAGAGTCAGGGAGAGACTGGTGGCCTGGGATGTCTAGAGGAAGATAGGCCAAGGGTCAGGGAGAGGCTGGTGGCCTGGGATGACTAGATAAAGATAGGTCAAGAGTCAGGGAGAGGCTGGTGGCCTGGGATGACTAGAGGAAGATAAGCCAAGAGTCAGGGAGAGGCTGGTGGCCTGGGATGACTAGAGGAAGATAGGCCAAGGGTCAGGGAGAGGCTGGTGGCCTGGGATGACTAGGGGAAGATAGGCCAAGGGTCAGGGAGAGGCTGGTGGCCTGGGATGACTAGAGGAAGATAGGCCAAGGGTCAGGGAGAGGCTGGTGGCCTGGGATGACTAGAGGAAGATAGGCCAAGAGTCAGGGAGAGACTGGTGGCCTGAGATGACTAGAGGAAGATAGGCCAAGGGTCAGGGAGAGGCTGGTGGCCTGGGATGACTAGAGGAAGATAGGCCAAGAGTCAGGGAGAGACTGGTGGCCTGGGATGACTAGAGGAAGATAGGCCAAGGGTCAGGGAGAGACTGGTGGCCTGGGATGACTAGAGGAAGATAGGCCAAGGGTCAGGGAGAGGCTGGTGGCCTGGGATGACTAGAGGAAGATAGGCCAAGGGTCAGGGAGAGACTGGTGGCCTGGGATGACTAGAGGAAGATAAGCCAAGAGTCAGGGAGAGGCTGGTGGCCTGGGATGACTAGAGGAAGATAGGCCAAGGGTCAGGGAGAGGCTGGTGGCCTGGGATGACTAGAGGAAGATAGGCCAAGGGTCAGGGAGAGGCTGGTGGCCTGGGATGACTAGAGGAAGATAAGCCAAGAGTCAGGGAGAGGCTGGTGGCCTGGGATGACTAGAGGAAGATAGGCTAAGAGTCAGGGAGAGGCTGGTGGCCTGGGATGTCTAGAGGAAGATAGGCCAAGAGTCAGGGAGAGGCTGGTGGCCTGGGATGACTAGAGGAAGATAAGCCAAGATTCGTGGAGAGACTGGTGGCCTGGGATGACTAGAGGAAGATAGGCCGAAGCTATGAGATAGGCTTTAACTCTCTAATGCCTGGCCACGTATACTAGGGGCATCTATACCTGGCTACCTATACTGGGGGCACCTATACCTGGCTATCCATACTGAGAGTACCTATACCTGGCTATCTATACTGGGGGCACTTATACCTGGCTAGCTATACTGGGGAACCTATACCTGGCTACTGGCTATCTATACTGGGGGCACCTATACCTTGCTAACCTGTACTGGGAACACTTATACCCGGCTAGTTATACTGCGGGCACCTATACCTGACTAACCTATACTGGGGCACTTATACCTGGATAACCTATACTGGGGCAACCTATACCTGGCTAACAATACTGGTGCACCTATACCTAGCTACCTATACTGGGGGCACCTATATCTGGCTACCTATACTCAGGGTAAAATAATGTTCTCAAGTCCATGGGGAGGGGGTCTTTAAGGTGCAATTTTTACACCTTCACCCTGGCTGCAGTTTAGCCTAGAAACTGCCCTGGACATGGGGAGGACTGAGTTTACTATATGGAGGGGATTACTATATCAGAGTTTACTATAATGAGATTCTACTGCATAATAAAGAAATTAGCAATATTGCTACTCTCACCAGCCTGATTAGCGTCTATACTAAGTGTACACCAATTTTATGCCAGTACTCCAGCTGCATAAACCCAAATGTGCCCATTGATAGCTGCCGTTCATAACTTTTTTTTTTTGAACTTTTTGATATTTGCAGAAATGTGAGGTTTGTTGAGTGGTGTGAGATCCGTTTTACATGTCACTGTTTACAGAATACGAGGAGGGCTGCTTGATTCCTGGAATTAGTGCTGTAGTCCTGCGCGGATTATGAACAGGATCAGCAGACGGGTCGCATTCTATGAATACGTTCTGAGGATTAATTCTGAAGCGCTACCGGAATCCGCCGTTAAAACATTTGCAGTGCGCTCGTCCCAGCGCTGCGCTGCATGTGTCCTCCACAAATAGCCGCACAGCGCCTCCAGCAACAGCTTAATGAATCCTCGCAATAAGATAAAGCGACTTGAGGGTTCTCAGCTTTGCAAATCGGAGACAGTACCGCCACGCAATCACCTCTCTCAGACTGATTTTTAATTTCGGGCTGGAAGTTTCGGGCTTAGCAGGCAGATGCAATTATTCCACAACTGAAGAATGCAAATAATTCTGTCTGTCGGAGGCCGGCCCTGGGAGAATACACAAGGACAAAAGCGTTTATTGGTGCAGATATTAAATAGCTTGAGAGATTATTGTTTCTGGTCGTATTTCAAACGAGGGAGTTACATGCGCGCGTTCCGTAGGAATTTACAGATTCATATCCCTAAGTTGGGCTCTAATGGAAGAGATGTGGTTGGCTTATTAATGAGCCCTCAGCTTATAAATGTTTTTTTTTCATCTTTTTGCCTCTTTATGTTGCAAGACACGTCCGGAAGGGAGCGACTGGCGAATGGCGATGCGGATATTCCGTATGTGTCAAAAGTTCTTCATTGCAGCAAAAATCTGGTGGAAGAGAGATTCTGCAATGCTGCTGAGTGAAGATCGAACATGATACAAAGCTATGAGGCAGGGGTCACACTTGTGAAAATCGCATGCGTTTTGCCGATGTGCGAAATCGCATGCGGAAATCTCTCAAGCTGGAGTATGGGACACAGTTTTGGTCACCACACTATAGAAAGGACATTGACCTTCTAAAACGGGTACAAAGACAGGCAGCTAAATAAGATGTATGGAAGTTCTCACTTACCAAGAAAGGTTGGACGAACTGGGCTTATTTAGCTTGGAAAAAAGTTGACTGAGAGGTGACCTGATTAATATGTATAAATACCTCAGAGGGCAATACAAAAGCTTAGCAGATCAGCTTTTTGTCCCTAGGGTTGCGCAATGGACAATTTTTAAAACCTACAAAGACTGTTTCTGGCCACAAAAAGTGATGAAAAAGTTTTTTCAAGGGGTCTGACACCTGAACAGGGGCATGCCAGAGGGGGATCCATGGCTAAAGTCCAACCAGAAATTACCTAGTCGACGCAAAGTTGGGTTTTAATCCCTATGGGGCAGAAATCACATTATGCACAGCTCTGGGTGTGAGTGGGCTGTGGAGTGTCTCACACAGAGAAAAGCAATAGTACTATTAGAATACAGTGAAATAATAATGGAGTGGAGTGGTTCTGTGCCTGCAACTTAATGAGGCAACCGCAGTAGTGTGCACACAGCTCTAGGTGTCAGTGGGCTGTGGGGTGCCTCACACAGAGAGATACAATAGTGCTATCAGAATACAGTGACATAATAATACACTGGAGTGGTTCTGTGCCTGCAGTGTAATGAGGTAACATCAGTAGTGTGCACACAGCTCTGGGTGTCAGTGGGCTGTGGGGTGTCACACAGAGAGATACAATAGTACTATCAGAATACAGTGACATAATAATACACTGGAGTGGTTCTGTGCCTGCAGTGTAATGAGGTAACAGCAGTAGTGTGCACAGCTCTGGGTGTCAGTGGGCTGTGGGGTGTCACACACAGAGAGATACAATAGTGCTATCAGAATACAGTGACATAATAATACACTGGAGTGGTTCTGTGCCTGCAGTGTAATGAGGCAACCGCAGTAGTGTGCACACAGCTCTAGGTGTCAGTGGGCTGTGGAGTGTCACACACACAAAAAAAACACAGGAGGCCAATGTGCTAGCCCTGAAAAGGGCTGTTTGGGGTACTTTCACAGCTAGTGAGGAAAAAGAACACAGGTCTAGCTAATGCTTTTCCTACCTGTCTGCAGCAAGTCTGACCCTGCTCTCACTAACAGTCAGCAGCCAGCAGAGAATTGATCCAATATGGCCACCACAACTGCTTTTTGATAGGGGGTGGGGGGTCCAGGAAGGGGTGTTAGCTGATTGACTGCCATGTGTCTGCTGACTGTGAGGTAAGGGGTTAAAGTCTGGCTTCATGATGATGTATAGGGGGCGGGTCAAACACACCAAATCGCAAATGCGAACAGCCGATGTTCGCAGAATACTGCTTGCCGGCGAACAGTTCGGGCCATCTCAATTTAGCAGTAATTGTATATGGAAGGAGAGGTTGTGATAGGAAAGGAGTCCTGCTAAAACCACAATCACCGTAAAACAGCATTGTGTGTGCGATTGCGTTTTGAAATGTGCAGTATACAACAGTCCTTATCCTAAGATTAACTGTCCAGAATCCACAAATCAAGCTAGGTGCACATGTTGAATTAAAATATTGGGCGGCAGCAGGGGCGGGCGGACCTACCATAAAGCCACCTACATCACGTAAAATCTAGGGGGCGGAGTTTTTCTGCCACCTCTTCACTCTCTCGCCCGCCTCCCTGGCACACACACTACCCTCCTCATCCACACCCTCATTAGAACGGTGGCACCTACCAAGACTAATCAAGTGGGGGTGCTGGCACCAGACCGGCCAATCACAGCTGTCTGCTGCTTCTTTTTACTAGCTGGTGCCGATGGTCTCGCGGGCGGGACCTTGGCACCATCATTGGGCCAATCACTTCACCCGATCAGTAGCAGTGACATCTGATAGGCCACTGCTATGGATCGAGTGCAGTGATTGGCCCAATGTCACATGCCAAAGCTTCCCCTCTGACTGGTGATGGTGATCTCTCGCCAGTGATGGGGTTTATACATGGGGTATATATGATATGAGGTGTATATGGTGGGGTATATATATATATATATATATATATATATATATATATATACAGTATATTTCTCAGTGTTCCTGCAAAGTTTGCTTCAGGTAGCAGAAAGTCTAGAATTGGCTCTGGGCAGCACATAAAGATCTCCGCTAGCGCTGCCAGAATCTAATGCTAAGTACACACTTGCGATAACGGTAATTCTAAAGAACCGATAATTAGCCGACGAATGAGGGAGGAACGATTGGAATGCAATGATGATAAAAGGCAACTGTTACACACCCATCAATAGTTCTCAAGAAAAGGAACGATAAAATGAGAAGTATTCGCACACAAACGGATGTTACATGGAGATACAATAGATTACAATAGATCATAGTTAAGTTTAATACAAACGATAGTTCAAATAGTAAACATTAGTAATAGAAGGACCATTATACGTTGCGCTAAACAGGAAGTAGTAGAAATGTTACTTTCTGACGCATGCGTACATTCCCTTGTAATGATCATTATCTGCAGAGCACTATACACACTTTTGTTTTGTAACGATTGTCGCTCAATATGACCCATCCTGGCGGATTTGTTCCTCTTGCCGATATTGCTCGTTCCTGATTGTCATGGTCATACTGACCCACCGAACCACCATTGGTGGGCCCCGGCCGCCCTGCCTCCTGGGGGGCCCCCCAGAGCTGAGGAGGGGGGCACAGTGCAGGAAGGGGGGAAACTGTGCACAGAGTGGCGGGGAGGGGGGGAAGCCTCCCCCCCTCCTCTCACCTAGGGCCCCCCCTTCCGCGCCCCCCCTCCCTCCAAAGTTGCAGCTAGACAGCGGCAGTAGTGAGGAATCGGCATGCTTAGAGGAGCGATAGTGCTGCATGCCGCTGGGCTGGTCTCTGTCTCCTGCACTGGCCAATCACGCTCTCACAGGAAGTACTGTCTGCGAGAGCGTGATTGGTCAGTGTGCAGGAGACGGAGACGGAGACCAGCCCAGCGGCACACAGTGCTATCTCTCCTCTGAGCATGCCGGTAAGTGATTCATCGCTGCTGCCACTGGCTGGCTGCAATTTTGGAGGGGGGGGGGGGAAGCGCGGAAGGGGGAGCCCCTAGGTGAGGGAGGGGGGGGGAGCTTCCCCCCCTCCCTGCCGCTCTGTGCACAATTTCCCCCATTCCTGTGCTGTGCCCCCCTCCTCAGCTCTGGGGGGCCCCCACTAACTGGGACCTGCCTTTGTGGGGGTATCTGACGCCAGCCAGATTGCATTTTGTGGTGGTATCTGCCGCCAGCCAGATTGCATTTTGTGGGGGTATCTGCCGCCAGCCAGATTGCATTTTGTGGGGGTATCTGCCGCCAGCCAGATTGCATTTTGTGGGGGTATCTGCCGCCAGCCAGATTGCATTTTGTGGGGTTATCTGCCGCCAGCCAGATTGCATTTTGTGGGGTTATCTGCCGCCAGCCAGATTGCATTTTGTGGGGGTATCTGCCGCCAGCCAGATTGGATTTTGTGGGGTTATCTGCCATCAGCCAGATTGCATTTTGTGGGGGTATCTGCCACCAACCAAACTGCGTTTTGTGGGGGCATCTGACGCCAACCAGATGGCATTTTGTGGGGGTATCTGCCGCCAATCTGATTGTATTTTGTGGGGGTATCTGCCGCCAACCTGATTGCATTTTGTCGGAAAATCTGCAGCCACTTGACTACTTGATGAATTATCATGAGGCATGTAATTACTTGATTATTTTATCTAAAATGTATCTGGTCAGACCTAATCTCTGTGAATAACACCGCTACTTATTTTGTGTTTTGTTTTGGTTTTTTTAAGTCTACCCATGACTCATCATGACCACGCCGATGTTCCAGTGACACCCATTTAGTTTCGCTGCGGCGCGCTGCATGCGCCGCATGTGGACATGTCGCTATTGGAGACTGTCCTCAGAACTGCTCACATTCTATTTCCTACCATAAAGTCATGCAAACTTTCTAGAGTACATGTGTATGTGAGCCCAAAATGGGGAAGGGGGGGAGGAGGAGAGGGGATCGCGGGGGGAGGGGGAGGGGTACTTTCCTCAGGCTGAAACTTCCTTGGTGGGCCCTTAGTGTCCCAGTCTGACCCTGCTCACTGTATTTAATGATCGTTTGGTAAACTCCTTTCCCGATTGTCGGCACAGCGATCGTTAAGCCGCTGTTAGCAACGACCATAGTCGCAAGTGTGTACTTAGCATTGAGGTCAAGCATGTCTGAGCGACCCACAAGCGCAATTTTCTCCCACTCGTCCTGTGTGCTTGAAGACGCTTTGTTATGTATCATGCAACGTCCCTCCTTTCCTAGCCGCCAGACTAGTGATGCGCCTGCGCAGCCTCGTACCCTAACTACTGCTGGCGACAGTTTTCGTATGTACATGTGTATGAGGCTTTAGTGGCGACATCAATTTTGGGGGAACAATCTCTTTTAGATACACTATTTCATGGGAGTGTTTGGAATACACAGAAAGACAAGCGATATTATTGGCCAGAACGGCCCGCCAATTCCCCCCCCCCCCCCCCCCGGGCCTGCTCAGGGCCGTTTTAGGGCGCTGGAGGGGTCGCAGCATGAGGGGAAAGCCATGGCCACACTCGGCAGGGAGGGGGGGCGGTCCCTCACCTCTGCGCTCCCCTCCAGCGTTCCTCACTCTAGTGTCTGACGCTACTTCCTGTTTATACAGGAAGTATCGTCAGACACTAGAGTGAGGAACATCCGCGGAGGAACGCAGGAAGGTATGCAAATCCGCCGCCTGCACAGAGACTGATATTGATGCTGGAGGGGAGCGCAGAGGGGAGAGCCCGAGGTGAGGGCCGTCCTCCCTCCACGCCGAGTGTGGCCATGGCTTTCCCCTCATGCTGCGACCCCTCCAGCCTCCCAAAACGGCCCTGAGCAGGGAGATCAGAATCTCTGCAGGGGGGGCCCGGTGGCTCTTAGTTACGCCCCTGGTTACCGTGCTTCTCTGGTATAAAACACTTGATTGTTGAGGTAGAAGACATAAGGGGTCGTCCTTGAAGACCGGCTGTTTACTGCAAAGAACCTGTCAGGCTGAGGCTCCGTTTCCAGCCTTACCCCGGGCCTGATTTAGCTCTGGCGCTGGTCCAATGTTCTTCAGCTTCAGCCTTGGCCTCCTTGCCGTTTTCCAGTTTTTTTGGCAGGACAGCGGTGCTCTCGGGCTGGCGTGGGGCACAGGCAGTTCTCTTATTTATAAGCACCTGAAGGCCATGGCATTGTGCGGAGGCAGGAGACAGAGAGAAACACGATCTGACCAATTCATTTTCACGTCGCGAGTCCAGACACAGTATAAATCATGCATCGTATTTCCTGGGGATGTAAATAGCGAGGGGGACATTTCTGTGTTCCTTCTTTGCTGTATTGTATACCTTTCAGATTTATAGTTTCATGGAACAGATGATAGAAGCAGGTGTGGATTCTGGGGAGGTGGACGTCTCTCCTCCGGCAGAGTTTCACCAAGTGACCACACGGCCGGACATAATGAAGGAACCAGAGGAACTTCCAGCGTCTTATTGTTATTACCTAGATCAGGTACTGTATAAATATATGTGTCGGCTCCACCCACTTTTTTCTAACCCAAACACAATTATTCAATGACCAAGTTTGTGAGCTTTGTGGTCTTTTGCATTGAAATGAAAAAATCTGATGGGTTGTTTGTGGCTCCACCCCCTTTTCTGAATTTGAACCCCAGTCACCCAATAACCAACTGTACCAGGTTTGAGGCCTGTGCCATTAACAGTGCAAGAATGGCAGCAATGAAACATTCCCTTGAGAAGTAACAGGTGAAGCTTTATTCACTTTTGTAGGCTCCACCCACTTTTCTGAATATTAATCCCATTCACTGAGTGACCAACTGTGCAAAGTTTAAGAAAGAATTAACAATGTAAGAATGGCTGCAGTTTACATTTTCCAAGTTAAATTTATATTTGTCTCCACCCACTGATGACTCGGCGTTGCCCGGGTATGTATTTGACTGGTGTTGGTTCCGCCCACTTTTTCTAACCCTGACACACAAACACTCAATGACCAAGTTTATGAGCTTTGGGGTCTTTGGCATCAATAATTTGTATATTCCCATAGAAATTAAACAAATCAGATTGGCTGTTTGTGGCTGCGCCCCTCTCCAGCATTTGAACCCCAGACACTCGATGACCAACTATAGCAGGTTTGAGGCATCTGCTATTACCAGTGTAAAAATGGCAGCAATTTAAATATTCCCCTTGAAAATCAACAGGTGAATTTTAATTGGCTATTATAGGCTCCACCCACTTCCCTGAATATTAATCTCAGTCACCCAGTTACCATCTGGGCAAAGTTTGAGAACCCTGCCATTAACAGTGTAAGAAGGACTGCAGTTTATATTTTCCCAGTGAAATGTGTTTTGGCTCCGCCCACTTTTTGTAACCTGGACACACAGTCACTCAATGACCAAGTTTGTGAGCTTTGGGGTCCTTGGCATCAATAATTTGTATTTTCCCAAGAAATGAAACCGTTTGTGGCTCTGTCCCCTTTTCTGAATTTGAACTCCAATGACCCAATGACCAACTGTACCAGGTTTGAGGCTTGTGCCATTAACAGTGCAAGAATGGCAGCAATTTCAATATTTCCCTTGAAAATCAACAGGTGATTTTGATTGGCTGTTTTAGGCTCCACCCACTTTTCTGAATATTAATCCCAGTTACCCAGTGACCGACTGTGCAAAGTTTGAGAACCCTACCATTAACAGTGTAAGAATGGCTGCAGTTTACAATTTCCCAGAAAAATCTGTTTTTGACTCCACCCACTTTTTGTAACCTTGGCACACAGTCACTCAATGACCAAGTTTGTGAGCTTTCAGGTTCCTGGTATCAAAATTGTGTGAATGGAAGCACTTTATCCAGAAAAGCAAATCTGATTGGCTGTTTGTGGCTCTGCCCCTTTAGTGAATTTGAACCCCAGTCACTTAATGACCTGTAGCAGGTTTGAGGCCTCTGCCATTAACAGTGTAAGAATAACAGCAGTTTCAATATTCCCCTTGAAAATCAATAGGTGAATTTTGATTGGCTCTTGTAGGCTCCACCTACTTTTCCAAATATTAATCCAAGTCACCTAGTGACCAACTGTGTCAAGTTTGAGAACCGTGCCAATAACAGTGTAAGAATGGCTGCAGTTTATATTTTCCCATGTAAAAAGTTAGTTGTTTTTGGCTCTGCCCACTATTTCTAACCTTGACATACAATCACTCAATGACCAAGTTTATGAGCTTTGGGGTCCTTGGCATCAATAAGTTGCATTTTACCATTGAAATTAAACAAATCTGATTGGCTGTTTTTGGCCCGCTCCCTTTTCAGAATTTAAACCCCAGTCTCCCAGTGACTTACTGTAGCAGATTTCAGGCCTCTGCCATTAAGAGTGTATGAATGGCAGCAATGTAAATATTCCCCTTGAAAATAAACAGGTGAATTTTGATTGGCTGCTGTAGGCTCCACCCACTTTCCTGAATATTAGTCCCAGTCACCCAGTGGCCAACTGTGTCAAGTTTGAGAACCCTGACAATAACAGAATGGCTGAAATCAATCTAACAAATCTGATCGGCTGTATGTGGCCCCGCCCCTTTAGTGAATTTGGACCCCAGTCACCCAATGACCGACTGTATCAGGTTTGAGGCCTCTGCCATTAACAGTGTAAGAATGGTAGCAATGTAAATGTTCCCCCTTGAAAATCAATAGGTACATTTTGATTGGCTGTTGTAGGCTCCACCCACATTTCTGAATATTCATCCCAGTCACCCAGTGGCCAATTGTGTAAAGTTTGGGAACCCTGCAATGTAAAAAATGAAGTTGTTGGCACCGCCCACTTTTTCTAACCTTGACATACAGTCACTCAGTTATCAAGTTTATCAGCTTTGGGGTCCTTGGTATCAATACTTTGTATATTCCCATAAAAAATATAAATATAAATATAAATAAAAATAAACAAATCTGATTGGCTGTTTGTGGCTCCGCCCCCTTCCTGAATTTGGACCCTAATCACCCAGTGACTGACTGTATCAGGTTTGAGGCATCTGCTATTAACAGTATAAGAGAATGGTAGCAGCTTAAATATTCCTTTTGAAAATCAAAAGGTGAATTTTTATTGGCTGTTGTAGACTCCACCCACCTTCCAAAATCTTTATCTCAGTCACCCAATGACCAACTGTGCAAAGTTTGAGAACCCTGCCATTAACGGCGTCAGAATGGCTGCAGTTTATATTTTCCCAGTAAAATTTGTTTTTGGCTCCGCCCACTTTGTGTAACCTTGACACACAGTAGCTCATGGCCAAGTGTGTGAGCTTTCAGGTTCCTGGCATCAAACTGTGTGAATGGAAGCAGTTTATCCACCAAGGAAATCTGATTGGCTGTTTGTGGCTCCACCCCTTTAGTGAATTTGAACCCCAGTCACTTAATGACCGACTGCAGCAAGTTTGAGGCCAAATTTCGGGATGGTAAGATGGGGTCTCCGGGAAGGGAGGAAGAGGTGACCTGAGCCAGCCGCATAGACGCAATAGTGACTCGCAAAGCCTCATTCACATATAGTTGTGCAGGTTGGCGAAGCACTGAACCTGTAAACACTTGCTCGTGGGTTCATCGGTTGGTCGGCTAACCATACACAAGCAGTTTGCACCATCAGGTTCACCCAGCAAACGGCCGGATTTCTGGAAAGGTCACCTTAGGCCTAGGCCTTGGGCAGCTGCAGCTCAAGGGGGCATCTAGACATGAAATAGGAGTTGCTACATATGAAAGAAAAGGCTGCAATGAGAAGAGCAACACATAAAAAGGGAAGCTGATGTCCAAGAGAGCTGTGCATGAAAGAGAGGGGCTGCTGTACAGGGATGATGCATGTGGAAGAGGGGGCGGCACATGGAGTGGGAGGGGCTGCTGTACATGGATGATATACATGGAAGAGGGGGCTGCACATGGAATGGGAGGGGGCTGCAGTACATGGATGATATACATGGAAGAGGGGGCTGCACATGGAGTGGGAGGGGGCTGCAGTACATGGATGATACACATGGAAGAGGGGGCTGCACATGGAATGGGAGGGGGCTGCTGTACAGGGATGATGCATGTGGAAGAGGGGGCTGCACATGGAATGGGAGGGGGTTGCTGTACATGGATGATATACATGGAAGAGGGGGCTGCACATGGAGTGGGAGGGGGCTGCTGTACAGGGATGATGCATGTGGAAGAGGGGGCCGCACATGGAATGGGAGGGAGTTGCTGTACATGGATGATATACATGGAAGAGGGGGCTGCACATGGAATGGGAGGGGGGCTGCAGTACATGGATGATACACATGGAAGAGGGGGTGGCACATGGAATGGGAGGGGGCTGCAGTACATGGATGATATACATGGAAGAGGGGGCCGCACATGGAATGGGAGGAGGCTGCACATGGAATGGGAGGGGCTGCTGCAGTTCAAGCATGATATACATGGAAGAGGGGGCTGCATATGGAATGGGAGGGGGGCTGCTGTACATGGATGTTACACATGGAAGAGGGGGCAGTACATAGAATATGAAGGGTCTGCAGAACAGAAATTTTACACATGGAAGAGGGAGTGGCACATGGAATGAAAGGGGCCGCAGTACAGGAATGATACATATGGAAGAGGGGGCTGCACATGGAATAGGAGGGGCTGCTGTATATGGATGTTACACGTGGAAAAGGAGGCTGCACATGGAATGGGAGGGGGCTGCTGCACATGGAATGGGAGGGGAGTGCTGTACATGGATAATACACATGGGAGAGGAGGCTGCACATGGAAAAGGAGGGGCTGCTGTACATGGATCATACACATGGAAGAGGGGGCTGCACATGGAATCGAAGGGGGTTGCTGTACTTGGATGATATACATGGAGGAGGGGGCTGCACATGGAATGGGAGGGGCTGCTGTACATGGATGATACACATGGAAGAGGGGGATGCACTGCCGCCTCCATACTCCCTTATAGAGAGTGGCAGAGAGTGTGACACGGAGGTGGAGGGTCTCAGCAGAGAGTGTGACACGGAGGTGGAGGGTCTCAGCAGAGAGTGTGACACGGAGGTGGAGGGTCTCAGCAGAGAGTGTGACACGGAGGTGGAGGGTCTCAGCAGAGAGTGTGACACGGAGGTGGAGGGTCTCAGCAGAGAGTGTGACATGGAGGTGGAGGGTCTCTTGTAGTCTGATATTGCTCTTTCCTCCCTCTGCGGCCCCCAGAGCACTGCCGCCTCCCCCCGCACCCCCCGTTCCTCATTCGCTGGGCACATCTGGATGCAGCAGGAGTGGATTGTGTGATTAAGAAAACAAATGAGTGGCTGAACGCGCATCGGAAAATAGTGTTCCCTTCATTGGAGCAATCCCCTTCGGAATCTCATTCCTTGACTGCAATATTGAGAGTAAATTGAAGAGCACAACAGCACAACTCCCCAGGTCAGCTCCTGGCTCGCGTCAATCAGTTTACATTTCACAGTAATAAAGGCAGCCGTGTACAATGGCCGCCTTCCATTCGCTGCCTTCTCCACGGAGAGAACTGAAGAGAACAAGTACTTTTTTTCCTGTTATTTGTGTCAACTCCAAAGCTCAGCATTGCTCATTTAAAGGCATAGATCGCTGTTCCTCACATTCTCCGCCCGTTAGCCATTTTCTTTAACTGCTACATAAAGGGGCAGTCTTTTTTGCGATCTGCACCAGTGATAAGCGAAAATGCCAATATTCTTTTCACAGAACAAAAACAGACAGAGGCGCTTGGCATAGTACCAGGCCTGTTTTTGTATATGCTCCATTGCCTGAGGAAGCGGGTCACTCCCGCGGAACGCGTTGTATTTTACTGCAGTATGTAAATAAATGGCTTTGCTGAAAATTGATCGACATTTTCTTGTGTCTGCCCGGAGGAGGTCAGTCCACCACTACCTCCTCATTTTTAAGCGTCTTTTTATCCTTGTGGCGTCTCTGTATCCTTACTACATCAATATTCTTTTCACATTAATTTTCACGAAAATGTGAAAATGACATAAAAAAATCAATTTTGTTATTTTTCGTGCTTTTTGCGAATTGTGGCGGTAAAAATGTTGTGTTTTTACTGTAAAAATATCGTTTTTCTGCGTTTTCAGGCTTTTTATGGTAAAATGTCAATTTTTCATCTTTTCGCAAAAACAACAAAAATACAAAATTTTACATGAAAATTTTCTCAAAATCGAAAATGTAATTTTTCTAGAAAGCGAAAGTGATTGCGTCGGGAGAAGCGGTAACGCAACTCTCTGTCTGTGATCCACACGCAGAATAACTTCTTCCTCTTTCGCTCTGTTGCATTGGTAATAGCGTCCCCTGTGGTGTCATGCTCTTATGTCACCACAAGGGGGAGTTGTGACCAATCCAACAGAAGGGACTGAAGAAGGAGGAAGAAGAGGAAGCGGGCGCTGACACTGACTCTAATGTTAAATATTGGCTATTGGGCACAAAACTGAACGAATCAGGCGCCCATTAAACTGTTTTGTGCCTATTGTTATTTATCGCTTACAGGTTCCCTGGCTACCTATACTGTGGGAGGGTAGGTGGGGCCCTGGGAGGGATGGGGAGGGATGGGCAATGGGGGCTCCCTGGCTACCTATATAGAGGAGGGGAGGGGCTTACTGGCTACCTATACTGTGGGAGGGTAGGTGGGGCCCTGGGAGGGATGGGGAGGGATGGGCAATGGGGGCTCCCTGGCTACCTATATAGAGGAGGGGAGGGGCTTACTGGCTACCTATACTGTGGGAGGGTAGGTGGGGCCCTGGGAGGGATGGGGAGGGATGGGCAATGGGGGCTCCCTGGCTACCTATATAGAGGAGGGGAGGGGCTTACTGGCTACCTATACTGTGGGAAGGGAGGGGAGGCTTGGTATATTAACCACCCTACACCCGCCCATTTACTTATTAAACACTCCCCTCCCATGTGCGTGTGCATGAAAAAAGGGCCCAGCTGGATAATGAAATGGCGCCAGTGGATAACAAAATCTGATAAAGATGAACATCGTTGTCGGATTTGGTTAACGATAAACACCATTGTTAAAACAGAAACAGAAATAATAATGAAAAGATATTAACTTTAAAAATCATAAATCAAATCGCATTTCAACAATACAGCTTAACCCAACCCTACTCTAACACACATCTCCCCTGGTGGTGCCTAACCCTAACCACTCCCCCTGGTGGTGCCTAACCCTAACCACCCCCCCGGTGGTGCCTAACCCTAACCACCCCCCCGGTGGTGCCTAACCCTAACCACCCCCCCGGTGGTGCCTAACCCTAACCACCCCCCCGGTGGTGCCTAACCCTAACCACTCCCCCTGGTGGTGCCTAACCCTAACCACCCCCCCGGTGGTGCCTAACCCTAACCACCCCCCCGGTGGTGCCTAACCCTAAGCACTCCCCCTGGTGTTGTCTAAAACTAGCCACCGCCCTAGTGTTGCCTAACCACCACCCCTCCCTCTGCAGAAACATCCTTTTCCACATAGAAAACGATAATATCTTTGATAACGTAAAATCTATACATACAATCAAAATAAAATGATAAAAACTATAACGTTGCGAGCTTCTAAAACGATAACATAGTTCAAAAACTTTAATGTTCTAAATGTTGTTAACGATATTTTTTCTGCTTTTTTGGCCGTATTAACGATAATTGCATTAAAGTCTATGGTGGCGCCCTTTTCGTCCACCCTCAGCTGGCACCCTTTTTTCCTGCTCCTCCATGTGCATGTGGGTGCTGGAGCATTGCTGCAAAATGAATGTTTACAAACGTCCATTCTTGCATTTAGTGGTTAAAGCCGGGGTAGGGAACCTATGGCTCGGGAGTCAGATGTGGCTCTTTGGATGGCTTCATCTGGCTCACAGAGAAATCAGTAGGGTTGATTCACTAAGCTACACTGCTCAAGCAGCGCAGCTTAGTGTGACAGCGCAGCTTCTTTTCAAAGTAGGAACGCTACTGCTGTAGCATGCACTACTAACTTACTCGCACTATCCCAAAACTAACAGCTGCCCTAATTGTCCCACTCTGGGCCCTGTCAGGTCCAGTGACTTTGTAGGACGAGATTCCTGCACTTTGATTGGCCCAATAGCCTGTCTGTCACTTCACCAAAGTGCGGGGATCTCACCCTATAAATTAAATAACCCTCCAAGGGCTTGATTCACAAAGCGGTGCTAACTGTTAGCACGCCTGTGAAAACCCCCTTAGCACGTCTAAACAAGCTTTTCGCGCATAAAACTTTACGCGTGCAAAACTTTATGCGCGTAAAACTTTACGCGCGTACTGCACAGAGCGCAGGGCGCACCGCGCGAAGTGCCCATTAAAGCCTATGGGACTTAGCGCGCGTAAAACTTTGCGCGCGTAAAACTTTACGCGCGCAAAATTAGCGCGTGATCTGATTGAGAAATCCGGTGCTAACCTACTTAGCACCCTGGTTAGTGCATCTAAAGACTTTAGACGTGCTAAGTAGGTTAGCACCGCTTTGTGAATCAAGCCCCAAGTCAGTTAGTTAATTGTACAAGCTGTTAGTCGGTATTTCTCCTGTTTGGCTCTCGGGGCAATTGCTGATGTTGCTGAAACCCAAGAGAAGCTGAAGACATGTTGGACGCTTCTGCTCCCCTGGAGGATCAACTGTACACACATCACCATGGCAACAGGGACATGAGTCCTCTGCTGCGCATGCGCACTGTCCCAGTTTGAAACATATTGTATGGCTCTCACGGAATTACATTTTAAAATATGTGGCGTTTATGGCTCTCCCAGCCAAAAAGGTTCCTGACCCTGGGTTAGGCCTCATTCACATCATACGCGCTTCCGTGCGGATATGGAAGCACATATGATGTGCTGAAACGCAGGAACGGCAGAAGGGCATAGACTGCCCTTCTACCGTTCACATCTACTGCGCTGCGCAGCAGTACGATGCACTGGGAAGCGCTTGCATTTTGCCCGCAAGCACAGAGCTGATCCCATCACTGTCAATGGATGGGATCAGCAGCGCAGCGGGCAGCGGCGCAGATGGCGTGCGATCGGATGCGCTGCGTTTGGATCGCACGGCCATCTGCACTCCTAGATATGAAAGTGTTCTCCAGCAAAATGTCATTTTACTGAGTTTAAAAAAAAAAAACATTTTTTCTTTAAAATCAATTTTCTCAAAAACTCCCAATAAATCAATTTTCACCTTTTTGCGTAATTATGTGTAATCGGAAAAGTACGGAACATGAATACGGTTACACACAAAATTAATTACAAATTTTACGGAAATTTTGCATTACAACTTCACATAGTAATTGCGAATTTTGATGCTCGACACCAGTTATTAACCCTTGTTTCCACCGCAGAGCGTTGGCAATATTTAAAAAGAAAAAACCCTGGAGCTTATGCCCAGCAGACAGTGGCAGCTGTCACCGGCGTGCCAGGAATACCGTACCGCTAGTCGGTGAATTTCACTAAGATTCAACGCTCAGTCCTGGAGAGAGATTTATGGATTTTAATTGAAAGGAATTGGATGGCTGGTGAGTTATATCTGGCCGTTTTACGCCGGTGACTTACAGGCGACTGTCACCGCGTGTTACATTGTATCGCTGCGTTGCGGAGTTTAATCATCTTGCCCAACATAGCACAGGCACAAGGGGAGCGACAATTCCTTACTTAAATGGCAAGAAGGCGACCGAGTGCCATAAATACTCCATGGTGGACTATAAGAGAGAGAGAACCTTACTGAGCTACGGAACTCCTCTGACAGCTACAAATGTCCTGATCTGTATGGTAGGATATTTTCCCAAAGACATTTCCCCTCTGCGCCTCTTCCCCCCGCCTGAGGTGAGTATAACATTAACCAGTTCACCACTAAGCGGTTTTTCCCTGTATGCACCAGAGTATAATTTCACATTTCAGTGCACCTCCCTTTCATTCGCCAATAACTTTATCGCTACTTATCACAGCAAAATGATCTATATCTTGTTTTTTTCCCCACCAAATAGGCTTTTTGCGGTTGGTACATTTTGCTAAGAATTATTTTATTCTCACTGCATTTTAATGTGAATAATAAGAATCAATCAAAAAAAAAATCATGATTTCTCAGTTTTTTTAGACAATATAGTTGTAAAGTAAAACGTGCTACTGTGGATAAAACCCCACACATGGGGATGGAGGAGGTGCGTGGCATGGGGGCCGCACATGTAGGGTTCTGAGGGGGAAAGTGGAGGAATAAAGCAATGTGGAATAACGCAACGGGAACAGGATGACTTCAGAGGGCTCTAAGAAGCCCCAGATAAGTAACTGGCTAAACTTTTTCACTTGAAGGCAACATGAAATGTTAAGTATATGGAGGCTACCATATTTATTTACTTTTAAATAATACCAGTTACCTGGCAGCCCTGCTGATCTATTTGGCTGCAGCAGTGTCTGAATAACACCAGGATCAAGTAAGCAGCTAATCTGACAATAATGTCAGAAACACCTGATCTGCTGCATGCTTGTTCAGGGTCTATGACTAAAAGTATTAGAGGCAAAGGATCAGCAGGATAGCCAGGCAACTGGAATTGCTTAAGACAAGACAAATAACATTTATATCGCGCTTTTCTCCTGCCGGACTCAAAGCGCCAGAGCTGCAGCCACTAGGACGCGCTCTATAGGCAGTAGCAGTGTTAGGGAGACTTGCCTGAGGTCTCCTACTGAATAGGTGCTGGCTTACTGAACAGGCAGATCCAAGATTCGAACTCTGGTCTCCTGTGTCAGAGGCAGAGCCCTTAACCATTACACCATCCAGCCACTACTGGAATGGAAACAAGTATGGCAGCCTCCACATACCTCTCACTTAAGATTCCCTTTAAAGTTTCCAGGAAACAGTGAAACAGGAATAACATTGTTTTTCTTGCCATATCAATAAAAGTTATACTAGTCTGTAGCACTAGATTCAGATTTAGATGTAATATTCTTTCCTCCTGATTTGGTCACTGATACATTTTCAGCTCCCAGCACATAGAAAACTGCTGAAAACAATGTAAGAAAAGTAATAGCAACTTTGAGTTAAAGGAAACCGGAGGTGAAAATAAACAAATAGAATAAACAATTGTATCTATCTTCCTTCTCCTAAAAATGACTTTTTAAGGTATTCCACAGTTTTATTTTATATTTAAATCTACTTTTTAAGTTTTTACTGTTTTATTGTCTTTGCTCAATGACACATTCATTGAAGTATGCCAGGCGTCCATGCAAAAAGGGTGCGGGGTGTAAACGATAAGTGACAATAGCGTTTATAAAAAATAATGTGTTGTATTTCGTTTACAATAATGTTTTGCAAATTAAAAAACATTAAATAATGTGTATGAGTTCGCAAATTGTGAAAACGATAATCTTCCCTATTTTGAAAGTGAAATTTATAATTACGTTTGTTAAAAAACGATAATATATGTATAATCATTATAATTGTATAATATTGTGTATAACCTTCATTTATCGTTTCTTCATGTAATAAAATCTTAAAATATCAACCCTTTTTTTTTTTTATCTTTTTCCTGCTCTCAGAAGACATTTTCTGCTAGGAAAGTGTTTTATAGCTGTAATTACTTATCAGTGAGGGTCACACTGTAGTCTCACCTAATCCCGACCCGGACAGAAAATGTTACTTGCATACCTGATGTTTAACTCTTTCAGGCAAAGAAAGAAAAAAAAGGAACACAGCATAGTTATTAGTGTGTTAGGCACTGTACATACCCATGTCTATCTCATCATGTCACATGTCACCTCGAGAATCATTTAATTTGAGATAATTCATTTGGAGTACTTTTTTTATTGTTGTTGTTTTTTTGCTGGGGACTGAAAAAGTATTTTACTGAATGAGTAAAAACATCTCCTGTGAGAAAACGCTTGAGAAAATTTCCCGGATTAAAATGAAGGGGCTGAGTGCAGTCACAGCTGTCCCCAGCATTAATTAGTGGCCTCAGCAACCGATAAACAGGCGAAGGTATTTTTGCCTGATGTAATTAACCGAGGTAACGCTGCGCCGATCCATTTCCGCCTGGCCGAGTGGTAAAAGGCCGCCCGCCGATAATGCCGTCAGCTTTAAAGACCCGCCGGTTTTATTTCCTGAATCAATTCGAGCTGTCAGAGGTGTGAGACGCTGACATCCAAGATGAGCAGAAAGTTTATCACCTGCTTTTATCCTGCTAATCAGAGCAGCTCAGGATAGAGCCTTTTTATCTGAGCAGCAAAAGGAGGTTTGTATTTTTTAAACGTTTTATTTTAAAATAGGATAAAAGAAAAAGTTTAGCAGCTTCCTCCCTCTCCTGTGTCACTGATCACCCCAGTTAGGATGCTGGAACTCACTACTAGGGCGTTTTTGGCAGCGTTTTTGGATTGCCAGCAATTCCCAAAAACGCTTTGCCAATGTAAGTGAGTGAGGAGGAATCCATTAGCGCAATTGTGATTAGGGGTAAACGCAATCGCAGGACATGCAAAGTAAATAAGCCCGGCATATATCGCTTATCAAAGGCATTATGCAGCGCTTTGGGGAGGCCGAGCGATCGCAATTTAAATAAAACTTTAAATACTTACCTGGTGTGTCCAGATTTCTTTCTTCCATCCGTAGCTCCGCCCCTAAAGGAAGAGGTCACCGGCACTTCTCTGATTGGTCCTAGAGAAGCTCCTATGACCTCTTCCTTTAGGGGGTGGGGCTACGGACGGAAGAAGGACGCCGGGTAAGAGTAATTAAGTTTTATTAAAAACAAATCGGAAACGCTGTACATTTTACTGTACAGCGATTCCAAGCGCCGGGGGAATCACAAGTGCAATCGCACTAGGAATCGCTGCACACAGCGCTGCGGCAATTTTAAAGCGCTGCAGCGATTCCTAGTAGGTTCCAGTCCTCAAAGAGAACCTGAGTCGGTCATAGACATAAAATAAAAAGCACACTGCCTGCTCCATGAGGGTGGCTGGATCAGGTAGTGCCCGTTGCTGCTTCTCCCCACCGCTCCTATGTGCCGTTTTCACTTTCGTGGCCCCCAGGGGTCACAACGCTGCATATGAGCACAGGGACGTGAGTAGCATGGGGGGCGGGGAGAGGGGCGGGGAGCAGGCAGAGGAGAGCAAGTGACAGGTTTTTAGGGCCCATTCTGACTCGGGCGATTAGCGGGTGTCTACCACTAATCGCCAAATCGCCTGCGATCGCTAGCGCTTTTAACTAGGGATTTTAACTAATGGCAGTGATCTCACTGCCACGATCGCCGGCAATTCACAATTAACAGTGATCACCAAATATGCTACATGCAGCATTTTCTCACGATTGTAGAGCTTACAATGCTAAAAAAGTGCGATCATTCAAAAATCGTAGAGTGTACAGTGATTTTACCGCGTCAAGCAGCACAAAAATCACCAGCGCAAAACGCTAGCGCTAATTAATAGCGTTTTGCATTTGCAAGTGACAACGGGCCCTTAGAGGCGGGGAAGGGGCGTTAGGGAGGAGGTCCTCTCCTGTAAGGGCCGCCCCTTCCCTATTAGTCTGCCGACAAGCTCCTTGTCACCAGAGTCGGGGGGAAGGGGGGGGGGGTTTAGCAAGACACAGGGGGACTGACAGTCACAGCGGCACAGAGGGCACACAGAGGTATGGCCTTTAGATGGGAACGTGTCTCTGTGACCCTTTCTTTATATTAAAAACTACCTTGGGTTAGTCATGATTGTAATCTGCTATTTACAATTACGCAAAATTACTCATACATTTTCGCAATTACGCCTATACGGAATTGAAAATTCATAATTCAATTGACTTTGTATAATTATTCGTAAGTACGCATGAATTTATGCGGAATTTATGCTGAAATTTTGTGCCGACTTTGGGGGAGAATTGCAAAGCCCCCATAAATGTTATTGCTACCAAAATGGCTGTATATATTAAGGAGAGTAGTGGGTATAAGTGATTAAAAAAGTTTTCAAAAAGACCTTGTAGTTTTTGAGAAAATGGATTTTAGACGCAGAAAAATAACCGTTTAAAAACCATTTCTTTTTGTATTTTTAAAATGTATTTTCTCAAAAACTACAAGGTCTTTTTGAACAATTCTTTTTGTAACTCGTACAGCGGACCCAAACTAAACATTTTTTTTAATTCAAAATATTTAGTTGCACCACTCTGACACATACAAAGATAAATGAACTCTCCTTCAAACCTATGAGCATTTCAGTGACTGATTTTCACCCTTCTCTTTTCATAACTAGGGTTATACTGGGGGCAGCCATTAGCAATTGCTCCATTGCTGGAAACCTCCTACTCCACCAGTCTGCCGGATTCTGTCCCGGCAATATGAAAGGAAGGGAGGGGTTCCTCCAATAAATGTAAAATATTTTATATTTGTCATCATGCAGCTGAAAAAAGGCTGCTATTTATTATTATAATTTAGAAAATAGATTTTATTTCTGAAATCTTGTATTTTTAATTTGAGTCCACTTTAACATATGTAGCAATTGTGGTAGCAATCGCATGTATGAGGGTTTTGCTATTCACCGCCAAATTCAGCACGAAATTACGCGTAAGTTACGCATGGTAACAATTACCTACAAAATGAATTATGCTATTCCCCGAAAATATGCATTACGGTTACAATGCGTAATTGCGTATTACAATGCGTAATTACATATGGGCGTAATTTCTGCTCATCACTACCTGGGGTACACTTTAAGGCATTCTGGTGAGCATTTTTTTCTTCAGCGCCATGCGTCACTTGTTGCTCACTGTTTCACAGGCTACGTTTTGTTTTTACATTTTTTACTTTGCTATTGAACTCAACACTCACAATTAAATGTTTGCCCTAATGCATTAAACGCAGTAAAAAATGAATATGAAACACTATAAGACTGCTCTGGTGTCATTTCAATGCATATTTACACCTCACTGAAGCTAACTGATATTGTTGGCTGCAGGACAAAAGATCACATTGACTCCTAATTAAGCAATTAGTGAGCCAATGAAAGTGGCCATACATCAGGTGACTTGACAGACAATTGACCATCCAATTCGATTATTATAATCGAATTGGATGTAAATTGGTGCAGCCAAGAGCATTTCCCCGGTTGATGATGCAACCAATTTCGAGCCAAGCACGTTGATTGGACATGCTGCAAGATGTAGGCCCGACATGCTTGCCTGGGTGTGCGGTGGTAACGCCATGATGTGATGTCGGGATGAATGATAAACTCGACAGAACCCCTGGCGCTGTACCCCCTAATGTATAATATGCTCCCCTGGTGCCCAGTGCAATATATTTTACCTGTCTGTGCCTGCCACTGGCTCCGTCCTTACACATGGACCCCACGTGGTTACCAGCGTAACGTGGGCGGGTGTGTGATGTCACACGTATACGCAGGCAACCACGTGGGGCGCATGTATGCGTACTGAGCCCGGAGCCAGCAGCGGACACAGACAGGTAAAGTATAGTCCACCGGGGGGCACATATGACATTAGGTGGGACAGGGCTGGGGTTCTGTTGCGTTCGTCGCTTGTCCCGATATCGCTCACTGTTACCGCCAATAGCCAGACCTGAATTACACATTCAAAGGAAGAAATTAGTTAACAGTTAGAGGAATATATTTATTATCTCCTCCGAAATTACCTATCACAAGGAGAGCCATCTTTCAGCTTCTCTCTGCACCCAAATTACAGCTGGCCAAATAATATGTCCTCGATTTCCACCCTCCTCTTGAGAGTATCTCCCAATTTCAAGAACCATGTCGACTAATATCGTTCAAACGATGAAGACCCACACATAGGCCAGACTGTTCTGGCAACACCAATCTGCATTGGAAGAGTTATAAAAAGTTGGAGAAAGGGGGAGGGGGCAATGGAGTTAGCAGAGGGGAGGGGCTTTTTGTGATTGGAAGGGAAAAATTTTGAAAAATAAAAACAAAAAATATGTTAAGCCTACCAAGTAGTGAGTAACAAGTGCACGTGATGCCAAAGAATAGGGGTAGTTGGAAAATTCCCGCGGAATTTCGATTTCTGAGTTTCCGACCGGAAATCGTCTTTTTACGGTGGTAATCAGAAATCGGAGTACAGAAATCAGAATTGCCTGGAAATACCGCATTACCGAGACTCAGAAACATTAGGCCAATCACAAGACTTGGTAGTATTGGACCAATCAGAAGATACAATTTTTGGCCTAAAATTTCCACTGTAAACTTTAGCATTCTCTGATTGGTCCAATTCTACTAAGTATTTCTGAGTCTTGTTATTAGCCTAAAATTTCCGCTACAGTCCGATGTCCGCGGTAAACGTTTGCATTCTGTGATTTGTCCAATATTTCCTGCTCTGAAGGATTTGGCCACTCAGAGAATTCAGAAGTGTACCGAAGACGTCCACATTATAGCGTACATCCGCAAAATATAGCCGATTCCCACAAAAACAAACTTTTAAAATTACCAAACTTTATTAACAAAAATGGCAAGAAAAAATATTCCGCAGTAATCCGACATTCCGGTTTCCGAAGAATGCCGCGTAATTGGAAATCGCCATTTCCGACCATCCCTACAGAATACATTTTTCCCAAACGCAAGAATAATTGCCACTAATACACCTAAAACAACCATCCTAACTAGAGATGATCGGGGATGCTAATTTTCCAAGGCCAAGCAATTTTGTAGCTTGGAATTGGTCCAATCCAGCAACAGTAACCGCTGGATTTGATAGGCCCAATAACAGTGTAAAATTGTTACAAAAAAATGGGAATATCAGCATTACGTTCTCTAATCCTAACGTTTGAGCCAATTGTTTTACTGCACATGGAAAAATTAGGCAACCATGGTGGTGGGGCGGGGACTTAGGGGGCTAGTCACTCTCCACTCCCCTTTTATTCAGCGCAGCTGCTTGCACTTATGTCGCTGTGGCTCCACTCTCTCACCTTCCCCCTGCAGCGCGGCAGCATGCACCAACATAAGGCCCCAATGCATGTCACATGATCAGTGGGTCCCAATGCATGTCACGTGATCGGGGCCTTATGGGGGGATGTTGTTGCACACTGCCACCCTGCAGAGTGAAGAGGAGATAGCGGTGCCACAATGACTTAAAGAGAACCAGAGATGAAGCACCCTCTTGTATTTTACCTTATAAATCAGTGGGAACATGACAGTAAACACCTAATCTGCTCTTTGTTTCATTGTTCTCTGTGTAATCTGACTGTTATCACCTCTGATAAGAATCCCAGACTGAGCACTCAGTCTAGCTTTGCTACTGAAAGATTATAGCTGAGTCTGTCTTCTCTGGTGTCTTTTCAAGCCCAAGCCTGCCCCCTTGTGGCTCTGCTATAATGACTCAGCTATAATTATTCCCTGCAAAGCCAGACTGAATGCTCAGTCCAGGATTCTTATCACAGCTGATACCAGACACTTTTAGCAGTGAGGATGAAACAGAAAGCATGGTAAGTGTTTTCTCTAATGTTCTTACTGATATACATGGTAAAATACACAAGGGTGCTTCCTCTCTGGTTCCCTTTAAGTATGTACATCAAAGGCAAAAGTACAAATCATATGTAATCTGCTTTATCCGCTAGCACCAGGCACTCAGCTAAGTGGAATCAACCAGAAATGATCAAAGATTTATTCGTGACCTAACAATGGTCACTGTAGAAAGGAATCAGTTATCAACATACACTTATCTTGCACATCAAAGGTCAAATAATACAATCTTCTGGTCATCACTGCCGGTGCACCGGTAAAAGCTGCGGAAGGAAACAGTTAGTTACACAGAAATTATAGTGAGCTACAACAGGTCTTCTTGTACAACACTCAACCATTTTAGAGCATATACAGATCACAGTACCGATGTTGGGCGTGGCCTGGGGAAAGGGCCGGTCTACTGAGCAAATCAGTCCGATACCTAAACAGTTCTCAGTCCCTTGCCACCAAGTCCAATCTATATTGCTCAGCAAAACCCTGGGGAAAACTCGTGACAGTTCGCAATATGATACTGAATAGATGACAGTTGGTTGGTTGGTCCAATCAGGACATTCACCTTATTCCAAGACTGTAGACTCTTTAGGCAATATTTGTAGTACTCAATACACTCTACTCAAGACACCTCCCCTTAGGATTGGGCTCCCTAAAAATAACAAACAAAATAAAAGATTAAGCAAATAATCAAAAAGGGTTCAAGTAAAATAAAGGTAAACAAAATAACATATAAAGTGACCGATGCACCCCTCTATACCATCAACACCTTCCCACTACCATAGGACTCTGCTTAAGTGCACCTTGTTGTTAAAGCTGAATGAACTCTGAATTAGAGTTGTTGATGCAAAACGTGTAATCCAAATCTGTTAACTCTGTATCTTGCTCAGATATCACCTGGTTGCTCCTGCAGCACACTGTAATATCATATGATGCAATGTGACTCCTCTTCCACTCTTCCACTGTAATGCTGACAGGTTCACTTTAAATATCTCACTCCTGTTAACTCTGCAAAACACATCAACTGAAGAACTTGTAACTTGCAACTCAACTCCTGACTCCAAACGGACTTGACAATTGGCCTCAATTCACTAAGATCATGCTGGAGATAATAAGGCAAGAGAAAACTTCCCTCCACACAGTGAGAGAGTTATCTTATCTCTTCATTCCTTAACCACCCTGGCGTTCTGATTAAATCGCCAGGGTGGCTGCGGGAGGGTTTTTTTTAAATAAAAAAAAAAACTATTTCATGCAGCCAACTGAAAGTTGGCTGCATGAAAGCCCACTAGAGGGCGCTCCGGAGGCGATCTTCCGATCGCCTCCGGCGCCCAGAATACACAAGGAAGGCCGCAATGAGCGGCCTTCCTTGTTTTGCTTATATCGTCGCCATAGCGACGAGCGGAGTGACGTCATCGACGTCAGCCGACGTCCTGACGTCAGCCGCCTCCGATCCAGCCCTTAGCGCTGGCCGGAACTTTTTGTTCCGGCTACGCTGGGCTCAGGCGGCTGGGGGGACCCTCTTTCGCCGCTGCTCGCGGCGGATCGCCGCAGAGCGGCGGCGATCAGGCAGCACACGCGGCTGGCAAAGTGCCGGCTGCGTGTGCTGCTTTTTATTTGATGTAAATCGGCCCAGCAGGGCCTGAGCGGCAGCCTCCGGCGGTGTTGGACGAGCTGAGCTCGTCCAGACCGCTCAGGTGGTTAAGTTACCTCCTCTGTAGTTAAGTTACCTCCTCTGTTGTTAAGTTACCTCCTCTGTAGTTAATTTCACACGCAGTTAATAAACAGCCTGTCTAGAATTCTGCAGTTATTTTAAGGGTTGAAGAGTTAACTTAAAGACAAAAGAGTTAACTTTAGGTTTGCCGGAGGTAAAATGTTTCCTGAATACGACATGCCTTATCACCATGGTGATCACTATAGAAACGTTATTAAAGACAGGAGAAAAGCTTAGTGAATTGAGGCCACTGTCTGTTTATCAACCAGACCTTAATGCTGGCGGGGGCTGTGTCAGATATGCGGGTACTTTAGGGAGGCTTACGATTGTCTATGAGCAGCAGCTAGGCCTGAACATGCAATGTGCTTCTTATCATCAACAGTAGCTTCTCTTAGCACAATTTCGCTGTGTGTGGAAAGCTTTCTCACACTAACAGTCTCTAGCACACTCTGTGGCTTGGGGTTGCCCGCATGCCTGTACTCATCTGTCTGTGGCCTCTGGTTTGGCTCAGGTCCGGGCAGGGTCTGCCTCCTCCGGCCTCCGGTCACTGTCCAGCCTGCTGCCGATGTCCTTACTTACTCTCCTATGGCCGCCGGATCCCCTCTCACTGTCCGGGCGACTGCTACGGCCTCTCTCTGTCACCTCTTACCCGCTCCACACCACCAGCTCCTGGCGTAAATGCTTCTCTATCTCCTCTCTGGCGCGCTCTCTCTGGTCTCTCCACCCTTTTGAGCCTGCGCAGTAACTCTCTGACTGGCCACGTCGGGTTTCTGAAAAGTTCCAGCAAATTCCCCCAATTTGCATATTTGATCCCTGGTAACAGTCTAGGCGACCTTTCTGACGCTTACTCTCCCTCTCATGCGCCTTTTTGGTTCCATAGGCCGAGATACTCAGTGCTGCCATCTTACAGAAGGCAAATCTGTAATAATATTTTGTAACCTTCTTTTGGGGGTTACACATGCCCTTCCCCCCGGCAACACTTTGATGGGCCCCCAATGGTCACATCCCTTCCCTTGCCTCCCCTTGTGACCCTCACGGCCTGGGGGCTCATCTCACACCCCTTCCCTTGCCTCCCCTTGTGACCCTCACAGCCTGGGGGAGGGGCCATCTCACAAGAGTCATAAAACAGGTGTGGCCATCATGATAGTCACACCCATAACAAGTGTAGCCACACCTGTCTGAGGAATGTAGCCCTTTATTGGAGGAAGGGAAAGTGAAGCTGCCCTGAATAAAGGAGGGCCTGGGACGCACAGGCAGGCCATGCTCAGGAAGTGGGTGTAGGCAGGGGTGTTTTTGTATCAAGGGGCCCTACAAAGTTTTGTTGGAGGGGGGGCATGAAGTAACCCCTGATCACCAGTGTCAGATTAGCGATGAGACCAGACGGCAGGGCCGAGCCGAGGCAGAGGCGAGAGGGGCTCCAGCCTCAGGGCACAGTGTAGGAGGGGGTGCAGGGCCAAGGCGAGAGAGGCTCCAGCCTCAGGGCGCAGTGTAGGAGGGGGTGCTGGGAAGAGGCAGAGGCGAGAGGGGCTCCAGCCTCAGGGCGCAGTGTAGGAGGGGGTGCAGGGCCGAGGCAGAGGCGAGAGAGGCTCCAGCCTCAGGACTCAGTGTAGGAGGGGGCGCAGGGCAGGGCGAGGCAGAGGCGAGAGAGGCTCCAGCCTCAGGGCGCAGTGTAGGAGGGGGTGCAGGGCCGAGGCAGAGGCGAGAGAGGCTCCAGCCTCAGGGCTCAGTGTAGGAGGGGGCGCAGGGCAGGGCGAGGCAGAGGCGAGAGAGGCTCCAGCCTCAGGGTGCAGTGTAGGAGGGGGTGCAGGGCCGAGGCAGAGGCGAGAGAGGCTCCAGCCTCAGGGCTCAGTGAAGGAGGGGGCGCAGAGCAGGGCGAGGCAGAGGCGAGAGAGGCTCCAGCCTCAGGGCGCAGTGTAGGAGGGGGTGCAGGGCCGAGGCAAAAGAGGCTCCAGCCTCAGGGAGCAGTGTAGGAGGGGGTGCAGGGCCGAGGCAGAGGTGAGAGAGGCTCCAGCCTCAGGGCGCAGTGTAGGAGGGGGAGCAGGGCGGGGCAGAGGCGAGAGAGGCTCCAGCCTCAGGGCGCAGTGTAGGAGGGAGCTGGGCCGAGGCAGAGGTGAGAAAGGCTCCAGCCTCAGGGCGCAGTGTAGGAGGGGGCACACAACTCACTCAGCTATCATTCCCCTATTGTGTTTGAAGCAGAGAGAAATAAAAAAAAAGGGGATACATGACAGTGACTGCAGGCCAGATAACTAGAGATTTAGGTGTTGGGGGCCCTGGGGTGCCTCTTAGTCTAATAGCAATCAGTGTGTGATGGATGGAGTGGGGAGGGATGGAGGGGCGCACTTTGGTGCCTCAGGACCTTCTACCAGTTCTGCCAGGCGGTAAAGCGTACGTGATGTAGGCATAGGGCTCACTGACACGAGGCAAGGTTTTCTACTCTTGGAATTGCATCAGGCCGGAGGTGAGATAACTTATGAGAAAACGAATTGCATCAGGACTTAAAGAGAATCTGTATTGTTAAAATCGCACAAAAGTAAACATACCAGTGCGTTAGGGGACATCTCCTATTACCCTCTGTCACGATTTCGCAGCTCCTCGCCGCATTAAAAGTGGTTAAAAACAGTTTTAAAAAGTTTGTTTATAAACAAACAAAATGGCCACCAAAACAGGAAGTAGGTTGATGTACAGTATGTCCACACATAGAAAATACATCCATACACAAGCAGGCTGTATACAGCCTTCCTTTTGAATCTCAAGAGATCATTTGTGTGTTTCTTTCCCCCTGCATCTCTCATGCACTGAAGTTTCAGGCTGCTCTTTTCTTCCTGCAAACAGCTTTGCCCTTGTCTGTAATTCCTCAGTATGTGAAAGCCCAGCCAGCTCAGAGGACGATTTATCCAGCTTGTAAAAGATAAGAGAGAAGAGAGAAGCTGCCCTAATCTAAATAACACACAGGCAGTGTGCAGAGAGGGGCCTGGATGGGGGAGTTCATAGCAGAACCACAACACTGAAGAACTTGGCAGCCTTCCAGACACAGGCCGACAAGTCTGACAGGGGAAAGATACATTGATTTATTACAGAGACAGTGATAGTAGAAAGTGCTGCAGTAAGCCAGAACACATTAGAATAGCTTTTGGAACTTGTAGGATGATAAAAAACAGGATGCAATTTTTGTTACGGAGTCTCTTTAAAGTCCCATCATTTTTGTGAGTCAGTTTCTGCAGACACCCTCGGCCTCCGTCGTGCCTTTTTTCACACCCGCGCCTCTTATTGTAAACCCACCTGAGCCGAGGCCTTGTCTTTTATCCTGTTTGGAAATTGCAATTTGTATTCTTTTATTTGACGCACGACAACCACATATTAGTGCTTCCTCAATAAAGTTCAGTAATAACAGGCGGAATCCTCCAGGTGCGGCCGGCGTGGCTCCTCTGAGTGGATGTGAGTGGCTCCAGCTATCAGCGCTGATGAAAGGAGACGGAAGGCCACGAGTGAGGGATAAACAAACAGGCCGAGATCTCCAGAGGAACAGCTCAGCGCAGGAAAGTTATAAATAAATTACTGGAAGGCTTCCAGGAGAAGATTATTACCACCGCAAAGCACGGAAAACATTTCACCGGACACCCGTTACACGCCGGAGCGCTCCGATACTACCCAATAACAGGAGCTCTCTGGTGCCTCCAGTTCTGGATTCTTTCAGGCTGTGTTCAAATCTAAAAACAAAATTGGTGATGGCAGTGTTTTTCAATTTTGTGGGTTTTTTTTTTCCAGGGATGGTCATAGTCAGCCAACTTTGCTATGCTGGAACTAAGCATAGTTTTACGCAATTACACTTCACCAAACTACGGCTTCGCAATCAAATATTCGCTTTGTATGCATTTTGTAGACTACGCGTTAAAATACGCAATTACGCGTAGTGCGAAGCATAATGTATGTGGATGCTTATGCCCGTATGCAGAAAATTTTACGCATTAATTTCTCTTTAAGTGCTTATACCGTGAACTCTTCTATGCGTACATTCCCCTTTCCAAATTTGTAAGCATACAATCGCATGCGGAAAATTAAACGCGAGTAACGCATTCGTAGTTCACTACCCAATACACATGTTAACTACGCATAGCGGGCGTAAGCTACGTGTAGCGGTGCTTCGCTATGCGTAAATTCGTAAGCGTAGTTTTGAAACTTCACCTTCGAACTACGATGCGTAAATTCGCACTGGCGTAGTTTCTGCTCATCCTTGTTTTTTTCCCCCTCCTGGCGCTCGGGTGGGCACTGCAGTTTTTAAAGCACTTTTCTAAGCGCTTTTGCAGAGCGATTCGGCTTTTTTCACTTCCTGACGTTAGTCAGGATGTGAACTCTCTGATCTGGAAATTAATAAATACAATGTATTAATTCATCAAAGCGCTGGGGAAATCGCTATACCAAGCACTTTTTTAAGCGCTTTGCGATTTCCCTATACCTTCTATTGGGCATAAACGCTCGGAAAATGGTACAGGCAGCGCTTTCCTGAGCAGATCGGAAGCGAACCGCTCAGCTGTGAACTCTCTCATAGGGAATCATTGCACAAGCTTTTTAGGGTGATTTTCAAAATCGCCGGCGCTTGAAAAAAGGGCAAAAACGCCCCTAGGTGTGACACACTAGGCAGAAACACAATGCGGAAAACGCCGTGAAAACGCACATAATGCAAGTCAATGGGCCGCATGAAAACACGCATATGCTTGCGTTGCGTTCTGCAGTTTGCATTTTTTAAAACTCTGGTCTTCTTGCTGCATATTTTTCCAAAACACATCTGAAACGCACATAAAGAAAGTCAATAGTGACGCAGAGGAATTGCGTTTCAGTTCGTATATTACGCGCGTTGTATACTTTAAAAAAAAAAGTCTGAGGATGTATTTCCGCTTCCTATTGCCTTCCTAGTGATTTGCATAAAATGCATTAAAAAACGCATGCAAAACACATACAAAGCGCACATACGATTTATATATGCGAACCGCAAATGCATTAAAACGCACGCAAAAGGCAAGAAAAACGCACGTGTGGAACAAAAACGCAAATGCACAGAAAACGCTGTAAAAACGTACAAACGCATAACACACAGAGCAAAACGCTACCTTTCCCGCACTGCCAAGTGTGCTCCTACCCTCCAGGAATGTGCTGGATTCACCAGTAATGAGCACACATTTTACATAGGGGGAATTTCACATCGAAATTCGCAATTACAATGCAAAATCGTAATGTGAAATTTAAGAAAAAAAATCGTCTGTAATTGTAATCATTCATAATTTCGTGTAATTTTCATGTAATTTTGGGCTGCCTTTAGCGGTTAACAGCAGAGCCCCCCATATGTGCTATTGCTACATCTGTTAACCTCTTTCAAATGGCAGTGATTGGAATCTATGCCCTGTTTGGGAGCTGTTATTCCTGCCAGGGCGTAGATTTCACTCATCGCCGCATGCTCTCGCTGCTCTCGCTGATCCCGCCGCTGTTTCCCCACCGCAGATCACTCACCCTGCTGTCGGTATGATAGGTCAGAAGCCGATTCCACACCCCATAACAATGTCATAGGCTAAACTTTTTTTATACAGATATACACAGGCCCGGATTTACATCACAGGAGCCTATAGGCACAGATGTCCTGGCACCCTAGACTCCGCCCTCCATGCATGCAGGCCCGGATTTACATCACAGGAGCCTATAGGCACCGATGTCCTGGCACCCTAGACTCCGCCCTCCATGCATGCAGGCCCGGATTTACCTCACAGGAGCCTATAGGCACAGATGTCCTGGCACCCTAGACTCCGCCCTCCATGCATGCAGGCCCAGATTTACATCACAGGAGCCTATAGGCACAGATGTCCTGGCACCCTAGACTCCGCCCTCCATGCATGCAGGCCCGGATTTACATCACAGGAGCCTATAGGCACAGATCTCCTGGCACCTTAGACTCCGCCCTCCATGCATGCAGGCCCGGATTTACATCACTGGAGCCTATAAGCACAGATCTCCTGGCACCCTAGACTCCGCCCTCCATGCATGCAGGCCCGGATTTACATCACAGGAGCCTATAGGCACAGATCTCCTGGCACCTTAGACTCCGCCCTCCATGGACCTACAAACCCTGCCGGACCGCACCGCAAGTGTGCTGTCTGTCCCAGCTGTCGCTCCTCACTTATTTCCCTTGCCTGTCATGGGTAGCTACAGGTGGCATTTAGTATTAGGTAGCCAGAGGTTCTCTCAGTATTAAGTAGTGATGGGCGAACACCTGCATGTTCGGGTTCGGGCCGAACAGGCCGAACATGGGCCAGATGTTCGGCATGTTCGGCCCGAACCCCGAACTCAATGCAAGTCAATGGGGACCCGAACATGCCGCAATATGGCCCCCCTATGGGGTCGCAGGCATAAGGGGGGAGCATGCCCCGATTGCGGGGGGGGGGTCGGAAATTCCCCCCACCCCCTCCGCTAGCGCTCCCCCCTCTGCCCGCTTCCCCATAAAAAAGTTGGCATAAAGTTAAATATTACCGGTGGTGGCTGCTGCAGTGGCTGGCTGGCAGTGGTGTGAGTGAGGACTAGGAGGAGGAGTCCGAGTATGACGCGTTGAGGCCAGGCAGCGGGCGGTTCAGCGGTAGTACCCTTGTGGTACTTCCGCCCTTTCTCTGACCTCACGTCCTCTACGTGATGACGCATACGAGGGTACGCGTGATGCATCTCACACATGTGCACCTGCGCCGCTTCACTACAGTCCTCAGCAGCGAGATCTGAGAGACGGTAACAGGATAGGATCTCACACATGTGCACCTGCACCGCTTCACTACAGTCCTCAGCAGCGAGATCTGAGAGGCGGTAACAGGACAGGATCTCACACATGTGCGCCTGCGCCACTTCACTACAGTCCTCAGCAGCGAGATCTGAGAGGCGGTAACAGGATAGGATCTCGCACATGTGCGCCTGCACTGCTTCACTAGAGTCCTCAGCAGCGAGATCTGAGAGGCGGTAACAGGATAGGATCTCACACATGTGCGCCTGCACCGCTTCACTACAGTCCTCAGCAGCGAGATCTGAGAGGCGGTAACAGGATAGGATCTCACACATGTGCGCCTGCGCCGCTTCACTACAGTCCTCAGCAGCGAGATCTGAGAGGCGGTAACAGGATAGGATCTCACACATGCGCCTGCACCGCTTCACTACAGTCCTCAGCAGCGAGATCTGAGAGGCGGTAACAGGATAGGATCTCACACATGTGCGCCTGCGCCGCTTCACTACAGTCCTCAGCAGCGAGATCTGAGAGGCGGTAACAGGATAGGATCTCACACATGTGCGCCTGCGCCGCTTCACTACAGTCCTCAGCAGCGAGATCTGAGAGGCGGTAACAGGATAGGATCTCACACGTGTGCGCCTGCGCCGCTTCACTACAGTCCTCAGCAGCGAGATCTGAGAGGTGGTAACAGGATAGGATCTCACACATGTGCGCCTGCGCCGCTTCACTACAGTCCTCAGCAGCGAGATCTGAGAGGCGGTAACAGGATAGGATCTCACACATGTGCGCCTGCGCTGCTTCACTACAGTCCTCAGCAGTGAGATCTGAGAGGAGGTAACAGGAAAGGATCTCACACATGTGCGCCTGCGCCGCTTCACTACAGTCCTCAGCAGCGAGATCTGAGAAGCGGTAACAGGATAGGATCTCGCACATGTGCGCCTGCGCTGCTTCACTACAGTCCTCAGCAGGGAGATCTGAGAGGCGGTAACAGGATAGGATCTCACACATGTGCGCCTGCACCGCTTCACTACAGTCCTCAGCAGCGAGATCTGAGAGGCGGTAACAGGATAGGATCTCACACATGTGCGCCTGCGCCGCTTCACTACAGTCCTCAGCAGCGAGATCTGAGAGGCGGTAACAGGATAGGATCACGCACATGTGCGCCTGCACCGCTTCACTACAGTCCTCAGCAGCGAGATCTGAGAGGCGGTAACAGGATAGGATCTCACACATATGCGCCTGCACCGCTTCACTACAGTCCTCAGCAGCGAGATCTGAGAGGCGGTAACAGGATAGGATCTCGCACATGTGCGCCTGCGCCGCTTCACTACAGTCCTCAGCAGCGAGATCTGAGAGGTGGTAACAGGATAGGATCTCACACATGTGCGCCTGCACCACTTCACTACAGTCCTCAGCAGCGAGATCTGAGAGGCAGTAACAGGATAGGATCTCACACATGTGCACCTGCGCTGCTTCACTACAGTCCTCAGCAGCGAGATCTGAGAGGCGGTAACAGGATAGGATCTCACACATGTGCACCTGCGCCGCTTCACTACAGTCCTCAGCAGCGAGATCTGAGAGGCGGTAACAGGATAGGATCTCACACATGTGCGCCTGCGCTGCTTCACTACAGTCCTCAGCAGTGAGATCTGAGAGGAGGTAACAGGATAGGATCTCACACATGTGCACCTGCGCCGCTTCACTACAGTCCTCAGCAGCGAGATCTGAGAGGCGGTAACAGGATAGGATCTCACACATGTGCGCCTGTGCCGCTTCACTACAGTCCTCAGCAGCGAGATCTGAGAGGCGGTAACAGGATAGGATCTCACACATGTGCACCTGCGCTGCTTCACTACAGTCCTCAGCAGCGAGATCCGAGAGGCGGTAACAGGATAGGATCTCACACATGTGCACCTGCGCTGCTTCACTACAGTCCTCAGCAGCGAGATCCGAGAGGCGGTAACAGGATAGGATCTCACACATGTGCGCCTGCGCCGCTTCACTACAGTCCTCAGCAGCGAGATCTGAGAGGAGGTAACAGGATAGGATCTCGCACATGTGCACCTGCACCGCTTCACTACAGTCCTCAGCAGCGAGATCTGAGAGGCGGTAACAGGATAGGATCTCACACATGTGCGCCTGCACCGCTTCACTACAGTCCTCAGAAGCGAGATCTGAGAGGTGGTAACAGGATAGGATCTCACACATGTGCGCCTGCGCCACTTCACTACAGTCCTCAGCAGCGAGATCTGAGAGGCGGTAACAGGATAGGATCTCACACACGTGCCCCTGCACCGCTTCACTACAGTCCTCAGCAGCGAGATCTGAGAGGCGGTAACAGGATAGGGTCTCGCACATGTGCGCCTGCGCCGCTTCACTACAGTCCTCAGCAGCGAGATCTGAGAAGCGGTAACAGGATAGGATCTCGCACATGTGCGCCTGCGCTGCTTCACTACAGTCCTCAGCAGCGAGATCTGAGAGGAGGTAACAGGATAGGATCTAACACATGTGCGCCTGCGCCGCTTCACTACAGTCCTCAGCAGCGAGATCTGAGAAGCGGTAACAGGATAGGATCTCGCACATGTGCGCCTGCGCTGCTTCACTACAGTCCTCAGCAGGGAGATCTGAGAGGCGGTAACAGGATAGGATCTCACACATGTGCGCCTGCACCGCTTCACTACAGTCCTCAGCAGCGAGATCTGAGAGGCGGTAACAGGATAGGATCTCACACATGTGCGCCTGCGCCGCTTCACTACAGTCCTCAGCAGCGAGATCTGAGAGGCGGTAACAGGATAGGATCATGCACATGTGCGCCTGCGCCGCTTCACTACAGTCCTCAGCAGCGAGATCTGAGAGGCGGTAACAGGATAGGATCTCACACATATGCGCCTGCACCGCTTCACTACAGTCCTCAGCAGCGAGATCTGAGAGGCGGTAACAGGATAGGATCTCGCACATGTGCGCCTGCGCCGCTTCACTACAGTCCTCAGCAGCGAGATCTGAGAGGTGGTAACAGGATAGGATCTCACACATGTGCGCCTGCACCACTTCACTACAGTCCTCAGCAGCGAGATCTGAGAGGCAGTAACAGGATAGGATCTCACACATGTGCACCTGCGCTGCTTCACTACAGTCCTCAGCAGCGAGATCTGAGAGGCGGTAACAGGATAGGATCTCACACATGTGCACCTGCGCCGCTTCACTACAGTCCTCAGCAGCGAGATCTGAGAGGCGGTAACAGGATAGGATCACACACATGTACGCCTGCACCGCTTCACTACAGTCCTCAGCAGCGAGATCTGAGAGGCGGTAACAGGATAGGATCTCACACATGTGCGCCTGCGCTGCTTCACTACAGTCCTCAGCAGCGAGATCTGAGAGGCGGTAACAGGATAGGATCTCACACATGTGCACCTGCGCCGCTTCACTACAGTCCTCAGCAGCGAGATCTGAGAGGCGGTAACGGGATAGGATCTCACACATGTGCGCCTGCACCGCTTCACTACAGTCCTGAGCAGCGAGATCTGAGAGGCGGTAACAGGATAGGATCTCACACATGTGCGCCTGCGTCGCATCACTACTGTCCTCAGCAGTGATATCTGAGAGGCGGTAACAGGATAGGATCTCACACATGTGCGCCTGTGCCGCTTCACTACAGTCCTCAGCAGCAAGATCTGAGAGGCGGTAACAGGATAGGATCTCACACATGTGCGCCTGCGCCGCTTCACTACAGTCCTCAGCAGTGCGATCTGAGAGGAGGTAACAGGATAGGATCTCACACATGTGCGCCTGCACCGCTTCACTACAGTCCTCAGCAGCGAGATCTGAGAAGCGGTAACAGGATAGGATCTCACACATGTGCGCCTGCACCGCTTCACTACAGTCCTCAGCAGCGAGATCTGAGAAGCGGTAACAGGATAGGATCTCACACATGTGCGCCTGCGCCGCTTCACTACAGTCCTCAGCAGCGAGATCTGAGAAGCGGTAACAGGATAGGATCTCACACATATGCGCCTGCGCCACTTCACTACAGTCCTCAGCAGCGAGATCTGAGAGGCGGTAACAGGATAGGATCTCGCACATGTGCGCCTGCACCACTTCACTACAGTCCTCAGCAGCGAGATCTGAGAGGGGGTAACAGGATAGGATCTCGCACATGTGCACCTGCGCCGCTTCACTACAGTCCTCAGCAGCGAGATCTGAGAGGCGGTAACAGGATAGGATCTCACACATGTGCGCCTGCACCGCTTCACTACAGTCCTCAGCAGCGAGATCTGAGAGGCGGTAACAGGATAGGATCTCGCACATGTGCGCCTGCGCTGCTTCACTACAGTCCTCAGCAGCGAGATCTGAAAGGCGGTAACAGGATAGGATCTCACACATATGCGCCTGCACCGCTTCACTACAGTCCTCAGCAGTGCGATCTGAGAGGAGGTAACAGGATAGGATCTCACACATGTGCGCCTGCACCGCTTCACTACAGTCCTCAGCAGCGAGATCTGAGAAGCGGTAACAGGATAGGATCTCACACATGTGCGCCTGCGCCGCATCACTACAGTCCTCAGCAGCGAGATCTGAGAGGCGGTAACAGGATAGGATCTCACACATGTGCGCCTGCGCTGCTTCACTACAGTCCTCAGCAGTGAGATCTGAGAGGAGGTAACAGGATAGGATCTCACACATGTGCGCCTGCACCGCTTCACTACAGTCCTCAGCAGCGAGATCTGAGAGGCGGTAACAGGATAGGATCTCACACATGTGTGCCTGCACCGCTTCACTACAGTCCTCAGCAGGGAGGTCTGAGAGGAGGTAACAGTATAGGATCTCACACATGTGCGCCCCCTGCACCGCTTCACTACAGTCCTCAGCAGCGAGATCTGAGAGGCGGTAACAGGATAGGATCTCACACATGTGCGCCTGCGCCGCTTCACTACAGTCCTCAGCAGCGAGATCTGAGAGGTGGTAACAGGATAGGATCTCGCACATGTGCGCCTGCGCCGCTTCACTACAGTCCTCAGCAGCGAGATCTGAGAGGCGGTAACAGGATAGGATCTCACACATGTGCGCCTGCGCCGCTTCACTACAGTCCTCAGCAGCGAGATCTGAGAGGCGGTAACAGGATAGGATCTCACACATGTGCGCCTGCGCCGCTTCACTACAGTCCTCAGCAGCGAGATCTGAGAGGCGGTAACAGGATAGGATCTCACACATGTGCGCCTGCGCCGCGTCACTACAGTCCTCAGCAGCGAGATCTGAGAGGCGGTTACAGGATAGGATCTCACACATGTGCGCCTGCACCGCTTCACTACAGTCCTCAGCAGCGAGATCTGAGAGGCGGTAACAGGATAGGATCTCACACATGTGCGCCTGCGCCGCATCACTACAGTCCTCAGCAGCGAGATCTGAGAAGCGGTAACAGGATAGGATCTCACACATGTGCGCCTGCGCTGCTTCACTACAGTCCTCAGCAGCGAGATCTGAGAAGCGGTAACAGGATAGGATCTCACACATATGCGCCTGCGCCACTTCACTACAGTCCTCAGCAGCGAGATCTGAGAGGGGGTAACAGGATAGGATCTCGCACATGTGCACCTGCGCCGCTTCACTACAGTCCTCAGCAGCGAGATCCGAGAGGCGGTAACAGGATAGGATCTCACACATGTGCGCCTGCACCGCTTCACTACAGTCCTCAGCAGCGAGATCTGAGAAGCGGTAACAGGATAGGATCTCGCACATGTGCGCCTGCGCTGCTTCACTACAGTCCTCAGCAGCGAGATCTGAAAGGCGGTAACAGGATAGGATCTCACACATATGCGCCTGCACCGCTTCACTACAGTCCTCAGCAGCGAGATCTGAGAGGCGGTAACAGGATAGGATCTCGCACATGTGCGTCTGCGCCGCTTCACTACAGTCCTCAGCAGCGAGATCTGAGAGGTGGTAACAGGATAGGATCTCACACATGTGCGCCTGCACCACTTCACTACAGTCCTCAGCAGCGAGATCTGAGAGGCAGTAACAGGATAGGATCTCACACATGTGCACCTGCGCTGCTTCACTACAGTCCTCAGCAGCGAGATCTGAGAGGCGGTAACAGGATAGGATCTCACACATGTGCGCCTGCACCGCTTCTCTACAGTACTCAGCAGCGAGATCTGAGAGGCGGTAACAGGATAGGATCTCGCACATGTGCGCCTGCACCGCTTCACTACAGTCCTCAGCAGCGAGATCTGAGAGGCGGTAACAGGATAGGATCTCACACATGTGCACCTGCGCCGCTTCACTACAGTCCTCAGCAGCGAGATCTGAGAGGCGGTAACAGGATAGGATCTCACACATGTGCGCCTGTGCCGCTTCACTACAGTCCTCAGCAGCGAGATCTGAGAGGCGGTAACAGGATAGGATCTCACACATGTGCACCTGCGCCGCTTCACTACAGTCCTCAGCTGCGAGATCCGAGAGGCGGTAACAGGCTAGGATCTCACACATGTGCGCCTGCGCCGCTTCACTACAGTTCTCAGCAGCGAGATCCGAGAGGCGGTAACACGATAGGATCTCACACATGTGCGCCTGCGCCGCTTCACTACAGTCCTCAGCAGCGAGATCTGAGAGGCGGTAACAGGATAGGATCTCACACATGTGCGCCTGCGCCGCTTCACTACAGTCCTCAGCAGTGCGATCTGAGAGGAGGTAACAGGATAGGATCTCGCACATGTGCACCTGCGCCGCTTCACTACAGTCCTCAGCAGTGAGATCTGAGAGGCGGTAACAGGATAGGATTTCACACATGTGCGCCTGCACCGCTTCACTACAGTCCTCAGCAGCGAGATCTGAGAAGCGGTAACAGGATAGGATCTCGCACATGTGCGCCTGCGCCGCTTCACTACAGTCCTCAGCAGCGAGATCTGAGAGGCGGTAACAGGATAGGGTCTCGCACATGTGTGCCTGCGCCGCTTCACTACAGTCCTCAGTAGCGAGATCTGAGAGGCGGTAACAGGATAGGATCTCACACATGTGCGCCTGCGCCGCTTCACTACAGTCCTCAGCAGCGAGATCTGAGAGGCAGTAACAGGATAGGATCTCGCACATGTGCGCCTGCGCCACTTCACTACAGTCCTCAGCAGCGAGATCTGAGAGGCGGTAACAGGATAGGATCTCACACATGTGCACCTGCCCCGCTTCACTACAGTCCTCAGCAGCGAGATCTGAGAGGCAGTAACAGGATAGGATCTCACACATGTGCGCCTGCACCGCTTCACTACAGTCCTCAGCAGCGAGATCTGAGAGGCGGTAACAGGATAGGATCTCACACATGTGTGCCTGCACCGCTTCACTACAGTCCTTAGCAGCGAGATCTGAGAGGCGGTAACAGGATAGGATCTCACACATGTGCACCTGCGCCGCTTCACTACAGTCCTCAGCAGCGAGATCTGAGAGGCGGTAACAGGATAGGATCTCACACATGTGCGCCTGCACCGCTTCACTACAGTCCTCAGCAGTGAGATCTGAGAGACGGTAACAGGATAGAGCGTATCACCCGGCCTCAATGACAACCCCTGATTTATACCCGGCGTATAAGACAACCCCTGATTTTTCAAAGGATTTTGAAGGGTTAAAAAGTAGTCTTATACACCAGAATATACTGTACATATGCACAAAGGGTGATACTGGTTGTATGGCAGCTGAAAACAGCCGTTATTTCCCCTAATGCAATGAGATTCACAGACAGGAAACTGTCAGGACCATGGTCATGACATCACACTTTGGGAGGGGTTTCACCAAAGATTTCTCATGGGAAAGGGGGTATCCGCTACTAATTGGAATGAAGTTCACAGTTCCTCTTTAACTCCACCTCTCCTCTCATCACCAATGATCCCACGTCCCCTGTTATAACATAAATCCTCTCCAGAGATATATAGGCTCCCGACAAGACTTATAAGCTGATACTTAATTGTGATATTGCCGCGGTATATAGATAATGGAGAGCTGACACTTTGTGTAATGGAGAGCTCTCAGCGATCTCATCTGACTGCTGGATGACAAATGGCGCAAATTAACTCGAAGCCAACCCACCAGCAATATCGCTCTGCAGAGCTCGCGCAAGGAGTTAAGGAGCTGTAATTTTCAGGCGAATGGCGATAATGCGATTTGCAGAGGGAAAGACGCTTCCGACATTATTGCCTCTCGCCTAGTTTTATGGCAAGCGAGGCTATATGTCATATGATACAATTAGGAATGCAAATGACTGTACCTCTCTCTGCAAACATAGATTAGAAAATGCAGACAACGTCATATATATATATATATATATATATATATATATATATATATATATATATATATACTTATACTGTATACAGTATCTCACTAATATCATAAATGTGAAAGTTTGGATGTTTGGATGTTTGTTACTCGATCACGCAGCAATAGCTGAACAATGTGAATGACATTTGGCACACACATAGTACATTACCTGGAATAAAGTATAGGATACTTTTTATCCCCACAATCAAAAAGGGGGCGGAGACAAATACAAATTTCACTGGGAAAATGTAAACTGCAGCCATTCTTACACTGTTAATGGCACAAGCCTCAAACCTGGTACAGTTAGTCATTGGGATTCAAATTCAGAAAAGGGGGTGGAGACACAAACAGCCAATCAGATTTGTTTCATTTCAATGCAAATTATTGATGCCAAAGACAACAAAGCTCACAAACTTGGTCATTGTGTAATTGAGTGTCTGGCCCAGTGCACACCAAAACCGCTAGCAGATCGTCAAAACGCTAGCGGTTTTGGGAGCAGAGAGCAGATATTTGGCCAGGTGCACACCAAGCGGATTTTGTATGCGATCCACCAGCCGCATCAGCCAGTGAAAACGCTTGGCTAATGTATTTCAATGTGTGGTGCACACCGGCGGTTTGAGGTTTTTTAGCAAACCGCAAGCGCGCAGCAGGAGGCGCGTTTGCGGCTTGGCAAAAACCTCAAACCGCCGGTGTGCACCATCCCATTGCAATACATTAGCCAAGCATTTTTCCAGGCGGATGCGGCCGGCGGATCGCTCCAAAAACCGCTCGGTGTGCACTGGGCCTTAGTGTGTTAGGGTTAGAAAAAGTGGGTGGAGCCCACACCAGCCAAATACATACCCGGGGGATGCCGGGCCATCCGCTAGTGTATATATATATATATATATATATATATATATATATATATATATATATATATATATATAGCATATATATATATATATATATATATATATATATATATATATATATATATATATATATATATATATATATATATATATATATATATATATTAGGGATGGGACGAATCCACAATTTCTTCGAATCCGAATCCGGATCCAAATCTAAAAAGGTCCTCGAATATCTCGAACCTTTCGAATCCCGAATCTAACGAATCCTGCACATAAGAATTGTGCGATCCATGCAATAGTTGCCCGCAGTATAGGTACCCAGGCATAGGTGCCCGCAGTATAGGTAGCTAGGTAAAGGTGTCTTCAGTATAGCTAGCAAGGTATAGGGGCCTTCACTATAGGTTGCAAGGTATAGTGGCCTTTAGTATAGGCAGCCGGGTATAGTGGCCTTCAGTATAGGCAGCAAGGTATAGGGGTCTTCAGTATAGGCAGCAGGGTATAGTGGCCTTCAGTATAGGCAGCCGGGTATAGTGGCCTTCAGTATAGGCAGCAGGGTATAGTGGCCTTCAGTATAGGCAGCCGGGTATAGTGGCCTTCAGTATAGGCAGCAGGGTATAGGGGTCTTCAGTATAGGCAGCAGGGTATAGTGGCCTTCATTATAGGCAGCCGGGTATAGTGGCCTTCAGTATAGGCAGCAAGGTATAGGGGTCTTCAGTATAGACAGCAGGGTATAGTGGCCTTCAGTATAGGCAGCCGGGTATAGTGGCCTTCAGTATAGGCAGCAGGGTATAGTGGCCTTCAGTATAGGCAGTCGGGTATAGTGGCCTTCAGTATAGGCAGCAGGGTATAGGGGTCTTCAGTATAGGCAGCAGGGTATAGTGGCCTTCATTATAGGCAGCCGGGTATAGTGGCCTTCATTATAGGTAGCAGGGTATAGGGGCCTTCAGTATAGGCAGCAGGGTATAGGGGCCTTCAGTATAGGCAGCAGGGTATAGTGGCCTTCAGTATAGGCAGCAGGGTATAGGGGCCTTCAGTATAGGCAGCAGGGTATAGTGGCCTTCATTATAGGCAGCCGGGTATAGTGGCCTTCATTATAGGTAGCAGGGTATAGGGGCCTTCAGTATAGGCAGCAGGGTATAGGGGCCTTCAGTATAGGCAGCAGGGTATAGTGGCCTTCAGTATAGGCAGCAGGGTATAGGGGGCTTCAGTATAGGCAGCAGGGTATAGTGGCCTTCATTATAGGCAGCCGGGTATAGTGGCCTTCATTATAGGTAGCAGGGTATAGGGGAAGCAGTAGATTTGGGCGCATGAGACAAGTGGACAAAAAGGGCGCCCCATTCACTTCCATTATAAATATCGTTTAATGGGCGCTGAACGGGGAAAATAAGGCGCCGGAGATTTTTAAGGATTTATAACGGCGCCCGGAGATTTTTAAGGATTTATAACTATGTTTGTGATGATTTAAGTTTACAAAATGAGCCCGTGACGAATAACGTTTATGAAGATAATAAATCACTATTTCTAAAACATTTCTAACACATTATTATCCACCCAAAAAAATAATTTTCATTTTTTTTCTTTACATTTTTTATTTATTAATGTCTGTAAAACATTATTATCCATAGGGGGTTTTAGGTTTAGGCACCAACAGGGGGGTCTTAGGTTTAGGCACCAACATGGGGGACTTAGGTTTAGGCACCAACAGGGGGTTTTAGGTTTAGGCACCAACAGGGGGGTCTTAGGTTTAGGCACCAACATGGGGGACTTAGGTTTAGGCACCAACAGGGGGGTCTTAGGTTTAGGCACCAACAGGGGGGTCTTAGGTTTAGGCACCAACAGGGGGGACTTAGGTTTAGGCACCAACAGGGGGGTCTTAGGTTTAGGCACCAACAGGGGGGTCTTAGGTTTAGGCACCAACAGGGGGGACTTAGGTTTAGGCACCAACAGGGGGGTCTTAGGTTTAGGCACCAACAGGGGGGTCTTAGGTTTAGGCACCAACAGGGGGGTCTTAGGTTTAGGCACCAACAGGGGGTCTAGGGGTTAGGGATAGGTACAGGGAGGGTTTTTAATAAACGAAAATATAAGTTTCACTTTACAAACAGGGAAGATTAACGTTTTAAGAATTGCCGATCTCATACACATTATTTAGTGATTTATAAATTCTTAAAACACTATTTATAAACGAAATTCTACACAATAATTTCTATAAACGATATTTCCATTTATCGTTTATACCACGCGCCCTTTTTTCCCGACGCCCTTTTCGTACGTACGCGGTATAGGGGCCTTCAGTATAGGCAGCAGGGTATAGGGGTCTTCAGTATAGGCAGCAGGGTATAGGGGGCTTCAGTATAGCTAGCAAGGTATAGGGGCCTTCATTATAGGCAGCCGGGTATAGTGGCCTTCAGTATAGGCAGCAGGGTATAGGGGCCTTCAGTATAGGCAGCAGGGTATAGGGGCCTTCAGTATAGGCAGCAGGGTATAGGGGCCTTCAGTATAGGCAGCCGGGTATAGTGGCCTTCAGTATAGGCAGCAGGGTATAGGGGCCTTCAGTATAGGCAGCCGGGTATAGTGGCCTTCAGTATAGGCAGCAGGGTATAGGGGTCTTCAGTATAGGCAGCAGGGTATAGGGGGCTTCAGTATAGGTAGCAGGGTATAGGGGCCTTCAGTATAGGCAGCAGGGTATAGGGACCTTCAGTATAGGTAGCAGGGTATATGGGTCTTCAGTATAGGCAGCAGGGTATAGGGGGCTTCAGTATAGGTAGCAGGGTATAGGGGCCTTCAGTATAGGCAGCAGGTTATAGGGGCCTTCAGTAGAGGTAGCAGAGTATAGGGGGCTTCAGTATAGGTAGCAGGGTATAGGGGCCTTCAGTATAGGCAGCAGGGTATAGGGACCTTCAGTATAGGTAGCAGAGTATAGGGGCCTTCAGTATAGGTAGCAGGGTATAGGGGCCTTCAGTATAGGTAGCAGGGTATATGGGCCTTCAGTATAGGTAGCAGGGTATAGGGGGCTTCAGTATAGGTAGCAGGGTATATGTGCCTTCAGTATAGGTAGCAGGGTATATGTGCCTTCAGTATAGGCAGCAGGGTATAGGGACCTTCAGTATAGGTAGCAGAGTATAGGGGCCTTCAGTATAGGTAGCAGGGTATAGGGGCCTTCAGTATAGGTAGCAGGGTATATGGGCCTTCATATAAGCAGCAGGGTATAGGGGCCTTCAGTATAGGTAGCAGGGTATAGGGGCCTTCAGTATAGGTAGCGGGGTATAGGGGCCTTCAGTATAGGTAGCAGGGCATAGGGGCCTTCAGTATAGGTAGCAGGGTATATGGGCCTTCAGTATAAGCAGCAGGCTATGGGGGTGCTTCAGTATAGGTAGCAGGGTATAGGGGCCTTCAGTATAGGTAGCAGGGTATAGGGGCCTTCAGTATAGGTAGCAGGGTATAGGGGCCTTCAGTATAGGTAGCAGGCTATGGGGGTGCTTCAGTATAGGTAACAGGCTGTGGGGGGCTTCAGTATAGGTAGCAGGCTATGGGGGTGCTTCAGTATAGGTAACAGGCTATGGGGGGCTTCAGTATAGGTAGCAGGCTATGGGGGGCTTAAGTATAGTTAGTAGGCTATGGGGGTGCTTCAGTATAGGTAGCAGGCTATGGGGGGCTTCAGTATAGTTAGCAGGCTATGGGGGTGCTTCAGTATAGGTAGCAGGCTATGGGGGTGCTTCAGTATAGGTAACAGGCTATGGGGGGCTTCAGTATAGGTAGCAGGATATGGGGGGCTTCAGTATAGTTAGCAGGCTATGGGGGTGCTTCAGTATAGGTAACAGGCTACGGGGGGCTTCAGTATAGGTAGCAGGCTATGGGGGGCTTCAGTGTAGGTAGCAGGCTATGGGGGCTTCAGTGTAGGTAGCAGGCTATGGGGAGCTTCAGTATAGATAGCAGGCTATGGGGAGCTTCAGTATAGGTAGCAGGCTATGGGGGGCTTCAGTATAGGTAGCAGGCTATGGGGGGCTTCAGTGTAGGTAGCAGGCTATGGGGGGCTTCAGTATGGGGGGCTTCAGCATAGTTAGCAGGCTATGGGGGGCTTTAGTATAGGTAGCATGCTATGGGGGGCTTCAGTATGGGGGGCTTCAGTATAGTTAGCAGGCTATGGGGGCTTTAGTATAGGTAACAGGCTATGGGGGCTTCAGTATAGGTAGCAGGCTATGGGGGCTTCAGTATAGGTAGCAGGCTATGGGGGGCTTCAGCATAGTTAGCAGGCTATGGGGGGCTTTAGTATAGGTAGCAGGCTATGGGGGCTTTAGTATAGGTAGCAGGCTATGGGGGGCTTTAGTATAGGTAGCAGGCTATGGGGGGCTTCAGTATAGGTAGAAGGCTATGGGGGGGCTTCAGTATAGGTAGCAGGCTATGGGGGGCTTCAGCATAGTTAGCAGGCTATGGGGGGCTTTAGTATAGGTAGCAGGCTATGGGGGGCTTCAGTATAGATAGCAGGCTATGGGGGCTTTAGTATAGGTAGCAGGCTATGGGGGCTTCAGTATAGATAGCAGGCTATGGGGGGCTTCAGTATAGATAGCAGGCTATGGGGGGCTTCAGTATGGGGGGCTTCAGTATAGGTAGCAGGCTATGGGGGCTTCAGTATAGATAGCAGGCTATGGGGGCTTTAGTATAGGTAGCAGGCTATGGGGGGCTTCAGTATAGATAGCAGGCTATGGGGGGCTTAAGTATAGATAGCAGGCTATGGGGGCTTCTTATGGGTGGCACATATCCTCCTTCCTCCCCCCGCAGCCTCCTCCACTCGTCCCCCTGCATACATAAGGAGAAGCAGCCTCTCACCTCCAGCATCAGCGTGGAGCCCGGAGCAGCAGCCTTCTCCCTTCACTTCCTAGTTCCCCCTAGTGGCCACCTGACCGGCTCTTACTGATGACGCGTAGTAAGAGCCGGTCACTAGGGGGAATAAGGAAGCCTGGAGGAGGTCTGCCGCTCCGGAGTCCGGGCTCCACGCTGGAGGTGAGAGGCTGCTTCATCTTATTTATGCGGCGGGCGAGCGGAGGCGGCTGCGGGGAGCGGGAGGAGGACAATTGCGAGCGGGGGAAGCGGCGGATGCGCGGCGATGCAGCGTCGGGATTCGGCGGATTCGGCGAGCGGAAAATGGCGTCGGGATTCGAGTCCACGAATCTCGAATATTTCCTAATATTCGAGGGATTCGTGGATTCGCCGGATTCGTCGTCCCATCCCTAATATATATATAGCATATATATATATATATATATATATATATATATATATATATATATATATATATATATATAGCATATATAGCATATATATATATATATATAGCATATATATATATATATATATATATATATATATATATATATATATATATATATATATCAGCTTAAATTTTGTATAGTCGTAATTTCACTCTTTGAAAAAGTAGGGACACTGCATTTGCATATTTACCATCTCCCATTTTTGATCAGCAGTCCAGATCCTTAAATTAGGTTATATTTACTATTTTGAAAAATCGTTTTTCTGATTGATGGATCTATTGAATCATTTGATTGTTTTTCATTTAACCGTAATGGTATGTATACTATTAGGATATACATGTATAATGCATAAGTATTCATTGTATTAACCTATAACACTGTCGATACAGTTATATTGAGGAGCTCTTTCACTATTGTAGGCACTTTTATTGTCCTGATGAAGCGGGCTTGGACCTGCGAAACGCGTTGCCTGTGCTAAATAAAAACCTTTTGTCATATACAAGGATTTCGTTATTGAGGTAAGCCACCTCATATTATTTCCTCGATTTTAAGCTGTTTTTAGATGCTTTTACTTCAACCAGGGCGCCTCTTTACCTTCAATTGTGCATAGCTATACCCCCAAACAATCTGTGTTTGAGGGGTGGTGACAGACCACCTGTGGGTCACCACAGTGGACACCTGTCCCTACTTTTTCAAGGAGAGCGACCACATCCAGGTCCCGGCTGGGACTACCCCGAGTGGAGTCGGGTTTATGGTCTCCACCTGCTTCCTACGGTTGGTTGCCCTTGCAACCTCCTTTTGTGAGTAGTAATTTATTGAAATTCCTTTTTTCAATTGCATACTAATATACTACACTATTGGGCTCCCGTATTTGTCTCCTATATTTTTTTCCCTGCAAGGTGTTGAGACACCCCCACTACACTACAAAATGTAGAGGTACTGCTCCTGCTTCCCATGCACAAGGTTGTCAGCTCAACTCCTGGACCCGCCTACAGACTGTGACTGGTCTTGTACCACGCTGGGTCCAGAAGATCCACCACCACCTCCAGCTTGGGAGGAAGTCGGTATTAATACACAATCAAGCTGGGTGGCCACCAAAAAAAGTGTTCTATTCTTTTTATGCGCCTTCAACCCACTAGTTACTTGTGTTATAAGTCTTTTAAAATACAGTATATTCAAATGTAAAAAATAAAATAAAAAATACTAGATTTATGCTTTAACAGACTGACTCCCTTTACCCCCGGCTCTGGTTCCCCATTACTACCAAGGGCTAGACGTGAGCTGGATTCCCTCCTCCCCCTCTCCCGGGCGTGTTATCCAATATAACTCATCCTCTATAAGAGGTGAGATTCAGGAGCTGCATTCCCTCCTCCCCCTCTCCCGGGCGTGTTATCCAATATAACTCATCCTCTATAAGACGTGAGATACAGGAGCTGCATTCCCTCCTCCCCCTCTCCCGGACGTGTTATCCAATATAACTCATCCTCTATAAGAGGTGAGATACAGGAGCTGCATTCCCTCCTCCCCCTCTCCCGGGCGTGTTATCCAATATAACTCATCCTCTATAAGAGGTGAGATACAGGAGCTGCATTCCCTCCTCCCCCTCTCCCGGGCGTGTTATCCAATATAACTCATCCTCTATAAGAGGTGAGATACAGGAGCTGCATTCCCTCCTCCCCCTCTCCCGGACGTGTTATCCAATATAACTCATCCTCTATAAGAGGTGAGATACAGGAGCTGCATTCCCTCCTCCCCCTCTCCCGGACGTGTTATCCAATATAACTCATCCTCTATAAGAGGTGAGATACAGGAGCTGCATTCCCTCCTCCCCCTCTCCCGGGCGTGTTATCCAATATAACTCATCCTCTATAAGAGGTGAGATTCAGGAGCTGCATTCCCTCCTCCCCCTCTCCCGGACGTGTTATCCAATATAATTCATCCTCTATAAGAGGTGAGATACAGGAGCTGGATTCCCTCCTCCCCCTCTCCCGGACGTGTTATCCAATATAACTCATCCTCTATAAGAGGTGAGATACAGGAGCTGCATTCCCTCCTCCCCCTCTCCCGGACGTGTTATCCAATATAACTCATCCTCTATAAGAGGTGAGATACAGGAGCTGCATTCCCTCCTCCCCCTCTCCCGGGCGTGTTATCCAATATAACTCATCCTCTATAAGAGGTGAGATACAGGAGCTGCATTCCCTCCTCCCCCTCTCCCGGGCGTGTTATCCAATATAACTCATCCTCTATAAGAGGTGAGATACAGGAGCTGCATTCCCTCCTCCCCCTCTCCCGGGCGTGTTATCCAATATAACTCATCCTCTATAAGAGGTGAGATACAGGAGCTGCATTCCCTCCTCCCCCTCTCCCGGACGTGTTATCCAATATAACTCATCCTCTATAAGACGTGAGATACAGGAGCTGCATTCCCTCCTCCCCCTCTCCCGGGCGTGTTATCCAATATAACTCATCCTCTATAAGAGGTGAGATACAGGAGCTGCATTCCCTCCTCCCCCTCTCCCGGGCGTGTTATCCAATATAACTCATCCTCTATAAGAGGTGAGATACAGGAGCTGCATTCCCTCCTCCCCCTCTCCCGGGCGTGTTATCCAATATAACTCATCCTCTATAAGAGGTGAGATACAGGAGCTGCATTCCCTCCTCCCCCTCTCCCGGGCGTGTTATCCAATATAACTCATCCTCTATAAGAGGTGAGATACAGGAGCTGCATTCCCTCCTCCCCCTCTCCCGGACGTGTTATCCAATATAACTCATCCTCTATAAGACGTGAGATACAGGAGCTGCATTCCCTCCTCCCCCTCTCCCGGGCGTGTTATCCAATATAACTCATCCTCTATAAGACGTGAGATACAGGAGCTGCATTCCCTCCTCCCCCTCTCCCGGGCGTGTTATCCAATATAACTCATCCTCTATAAGAGGTGAGATACAGGAGCTGCATTCCCTCCTCCCCCTCTCCCGGGCGTGTTATATAATATAACTCATCCTCTATAAGAGGTGAGATACAGGAGCTGCATTCCCTCCTCCCCCTCTCCCGGGCGTGTTATCCAATATAACTCATCCTCTATAAGAGGTGAGATACAGGAGCTGCATTCCCTCCTCCCCCTCTCCCGGACGTGTTATCCAATATAACTCATCCTCTATAAGACGTGAGATACAGGAGCTGCATTCCCTCTGACTTATAGATAAGGCACAATAAATAATAAACCTACACTTCTCATATTCCTGCAATGACCTGGAGCTCCACAATTATTACTGGATCACAGAACTGACATCCAGGCCAAGTTTCCTATATAAAGTTTACCTGGTTGCTTCCAGGCAAGTTTGGGAGGTCATCTTGTGATGCAATAAACACGAGTTTAAACAACACAAGGAATGCAACTGCATAGAGATGTGAAATACAACTAAGGAACCCAGGAGCCTAAAGCAGCGCGTTCTGCCATGTTCATGCTATCCTTAGTGCTGGCTTACTGAACAGTCGTTTTTACAAGCTAATTCAGTAGGAGACCTTTGGCAAGTCTCCCTAACACTGCTACTGCCAATAGAGCGCGCCCTAGTGGCTGCTGCTCTGCTCTGGCGCTTTTGAGTCCGCCAGGAGAAAAGCGCAATATAAATGTTATTTGTCTTGTCTTGTCTTGACTAAAACTAAAAATCCTGTCTTTTATTTTCTTCAGTGCTCATGGAAAAAAATTAAAGCACAATGATGAAAGATAAAGTTACCTAAGCTAAGCCCAGAGATATGTTCATCCTGGACCCACATACCCCTGTGCATTGTCCGTTCCTCTCCTAGTTACCCCTAGTCTCCCTAATCACTCCTTGCAAAATTTTACTTTTGGTGAAAGTCAAATTTTCATACAGGAAGAGGCGGGCTTGCTATGAGGTGCCCGCCTATCACCCTCCTAGTCCCTCCTCTTAAAGGCAACTGAGCACCTGAATCTAAAAAAAATTAAAATTAACCTTCTCGTACGGGAGGTTTGTAATATAGTGTGCCGTTGGAAGGCCGGAGTTTGGGGTGAGCAACATTATCTACATATGGGGCGGGGGAAGGGGGGGGGGCTGCTCCTCTAGCCCTATGTCCATATGGGATTTGCCATGTTCCCCAGGGAATGACCTCTGCTTGATGCTTCCGTGGTGGTATCAGCACCTCAGACTGCCACAATGCTTGCCTGGAGATGTAGTTAACGTATGGGCATAATTGCAAAAACGTACGTGAAATTTTGTGTTATTGTAATTAGCTGATTACAATGATCACCAGTCTTTAGTCTGTAGTAACCCTTTCCAGTCTTTTTATGCAATCGCCCATGCACCCCCCACCCCCCTCCTCTTACTTCTGCATCCGCTGTGCGAGGAAAATGTGGCTGATCTTTGTGGCCTGTGACGGGGGGCTTCACCACCTCCTTGCAGTAGTGCAAAGAGGTGACCCGTCAGTCAGAGGGGGCGGGGCCGGTTCCCACACTCTAGCTCCATCCCACAATGCATGCGTGCCAATGTAATATTTCAGCACACAGTGCAGCACATCATGGAGGAGATCATTTTGTTGGGCTTGGTCTAACACTTTCTTCTTAAAGGAAATCTGAGGTGATATGTGACATGATGAGATAGACATGTGTATGTACAGGGCCAAGAATATAAATAACTATGCTGTGTTCCCTTTTTTTCCTCTTTCTGAAAGAGTTAAAAATCAGGTATGCAAGTGATAGTTTCTGTCTGGGTCAGGCCTGGGTCAGGTTATAGCGTAACCCTTAGTGATAAGAAATTGAAGCCATTAAACACTTTCCTGGCAGTAAATGGCTTTTTAGAGCAGAAAAGAGATATAAAGAGTCAATTGTTCATAGATTTTAGCTCTGGCGTACTTCAATGCATGTGTCATTGAGAAGAAAAGTCATGGAACAGTAAAAACTTAAAAAGTAGATTTAAATATAAAATAAAACTGTGGGATATCTAAAAAAAGGTCATTTTTGGAAAAAGGAGGATAGATACAATTGTTTATCTCCTTTGTTAATTTTCACCTTGGATGCCCTTTAAGGGTGTGACACCATGTTGGTCTAGATCCAACAGCAGTGCAGCCAGCGGGAGCCTAAACAAGACCCGTTATATTTATAGTCAACACCTAAAAAGGGGGTAGGAGGGGCCTGACGCCACGCCAAACCAGATACAACGGCTACACGGCCATCGGCAGCCGGCTTGTTCCATATCGGACACTCGAAAGTGGAGTGGGAGGAGTTAAGTAAAGGCTCTCAATAACTGGACCACAGGATCGGTAATAATGAGAAGTGAAGGCCTTGAGCTCCACCGAAGCCCGTCAAACCTTTCAATTAGCCAAAATTTGTGCTCTTTTTGCGCTGGGTTTGCAGCTCCCCATCACATTAATGACTCAGATTTCTAAACATGACAGCTCTTAGATTTGACTTGAAGCCCACGTTCAGGGCCTTTTTCCACTAGCAATCGCAATTGCGATTTTTCAGTAATTCTGTTATGCGATTGCGATTTTTCATTTGCATTGCATTATCACTCTAAAAATCGCTCCAGAAAGCAATTGCAATTTGCGATTTCCACATCGAATCACTATAGTGGAAAATACTTCTCATGATTTCTATGATAAAGTAGCAACCCCAGCCATTTAAAATTCACTCGCGATTTGTGATTGTGCGATTCAGCTGTGTAGTGGAGAAAGGCCCTTATAGACGACTGGTGGGGGTGAGGTTTGGGATCAGTCGTTGCTGCCGCAGAGCGCCATGTATGACACGCAAGGAGGAGTACGCCACATGCTGCATTGTGACACGGACGTGAACCGGTTCAGTTTAATGTCTTCATCTCACTCTGTTGCCCAATAAATGCCGCTCTGCACGCCATCCATTCTCGCTGATGAGTTCTGGCTGAGGGCCGCTGGCACAGCAGGTATCCCCCCGCTAGCAGGGAAGGGGGCTTCCCAGACAATTTTTGTTTTGTTTAATGACACATTAAATCGTCGCCCGCTGCAGGTGCTCGGCCTCTCCAGGCCGGCACCTTACGTAAAAAAGCTGATCTGAACCACAAAATCACCTTCCTTGTTTGTTCGGAATTTTTTTTTTTTTTCGTTTCCCTTTCATCGTTATTATTTGATTCCACATTTTTATGCATGTATTAATGCTAATTAGTGTTATTTTTCCCACGTGACTGCCGCGTGAGGCGTGGAGCAGCTGCCGCCGCGAGGATCTTGGATTGTGTTCCGCACTGCGCCTGGCTGCTTCGCTAGGAGGTTAGGTATGAGCTAAGCTGACAGCTCCATCTGCTCCGCTCGCGAAGGAGACTTGGGGGCACCGAACGTGGTTAAACATTCATACGGGGCCCGCTGTAGCGAAACCAAAGTCTCCACTTCACAGCGCCGCCGGCAGCCATGAAGAGGGAAGGGGGGGAATAAAAGGAATTTGTAGAGAAATAAGCGCTTGCCGGTGGGTGGAGGACAGTAAGGGAGGGATAGGCGGGATGCAGGGCTATCAGAAGCCAGGCCATGCTGCCTGCAATTTACCGAGAAGACATGTCATCCGCCGATTGGAGGCCAGAGCGGCGATTGGCGAGTGTAGGCGCAGTATAAAGATTGATTGATTGCACAGTATTTGTGCTGGAGAGGTGGATTGTTTTATTACCGCCGCTCTCCCGCTGTCAGAGGGAAAATTGCGCTGTGGCCTCCTCCGCTATCATCAGGCAGGGTGGCAATTTCGCCTGAAGCCCGCAGGACAGTTCTTGTGCTGAGATGTGAAATGGAAACGGCAGGCGCAGATTTTGCCAGTGTGAGATGAAGGTTTTCTGCCTCACGGCCGGCTTTGTTATGCGTCTTCGGCATTGCCAGGCCGAGTGTTGTCTTCTACGGCACGGAGATTCAAATATTGCAGAGAAAAAGATCGGCAATGACATCTTCATGTTACAACTTTGTAACTTTAGTCAGAAATGGATTAAGAAGAAATAGGAAAAGGGATTAAAGTGGACCTGAACTCTTGCACGGGACAGAAGGAAAACATAGAGAAATGCACTCTGTATGTATTTAGAGAGATTAGCCTGTTTAATTCCCCCTCATTTGTGTCTAATCACAAATTGTAATTTGATCTGTCCCCTATCAGTCACATGACTGCAGAGCCGGGATAAGGTCCTCCAGCACCCAAGTGCCCCCTCCTACACTGCGCCCTGAGGCTGGAGCCTCTCTCTCCTCTGCCCCGCCCTGCACCCCCTCCTACACTGCGCCCTGAGGCTGGAGCCTCTCTCTCCTCTGCTCCACCCTGCTCCCCCTCCTACACTGCGCCCTGAGGCTGGAGCCTCTCTCGCCTCTGCCTCGGCTCCGCCCTGCGCCCCCTCCTACAATGCGCCCTGAGGCTGGAGCCTCTCTCGCCTCTGCCTCGGCTCCGCCCTGCGCCCCCTCCTACAATGCGCCCTGAGGCTGGAGCCTCTCTCGCCTCTGCCTCGGCTCCGCCCTGCGCCCCCTCCTACAATGCGCCCTGAGGCTGGAGCCTCTCTCGCCTCTGCCTCGGTCCCGCCCTGCGCCCCCTCCTACAATGCGCCCTGAGGCTGGAGCCTCTCTCGCCTCGGCCCAGCCCTGCACCCCCTCCTACACTGCGCCCTGAGGCTGGAGCCTCTCTCTCCTCTGCCCCGCCCTGCGCCCCCTCCTACACTGCGCCCTGAGGCTGGAGCCTCTCTCTCCTCTGCCCTGCCCTGCGCCCCCTCCTACACTGCGCCCTGAGGCTGGAGCCTCTCTCGCCTCTGCCCTGCGCCCCCCTCCTACACTGCGCCCTGAGGCTGGAGCCTCTCTCGCCTCTGCCTCGGCTCCGCCCTGCGCCCCCTCCTACACTGCGCCCTGAGGCTGGATCCTCTCTCTCCTCTGCCCTGCCCTGCGCCCCCTCCTACACTGCGCCCTGAGGCTGGAGCCTCTCTCTCCTCTGCTCTGCGCCCCCTCCTATACCGCGCCCTGAGGCTGGAGCCTCTCTCTCCTCTGCCCCGCCCTGCGCCCCCTCCTACACTGCGCCCTGAGGCTAGAGCCTCTCTCTCCTCTGCCCTGCCCTGCACCCCCTCCTACACTGCGCCCTGAGGCTGGAGCCTCTCTCTCCTCTGCCCCGCCCTGCGCCCCCTCCTACACTGTGCCCTGAGGCTGGAGCCTCTCTCTCCTCTGCTCTGCCCTGCGCCCCCTCCTATACCGCGCCCTGAGACTGGAGCCTCTCTCTCCTCTGCCCCGCCCTGCGCCCCCTCCTACACTGTGCCCTGAGGCTGGAGCCTCTCTCTCCTCTGCCCCGCCCTGCGCCCCCTCCTACACTGCGCCCTGAGGCTGGAGCCTCTCTCTCCTCTGCCCCGCCCTGCGCCCCCTCCTACACTTTGCCCTGAGGCTGGAGCGTCTCTCGCCTTTGCCTTAGCCCTGCCCCCCCTCCTACACTGCGCCCTGAGGCTGGAGCCTCTCTCTCCTCTGCCCCGCCCTGCGCCCCCTCCTACACTGTGCCCTGAGGCTGGAGCCTCTCTCGCCTTTGTCTCAGCCCTGCCCCCCCTCCTACACTGCGCCCTGAGGCTGGAGCTTCCCTCGCCTCTGCCTCGGCCCAGCCCTGCATGACTACCATGGCAGAGATGGTAGATAAGCCCATTTGAAAGCACAGGCTGTTAACAATATGTCTGCTTCCATGAAAGCAGGAAGTAGATACACTGCAGATTTATTGCAGGATTCATATTAGCTGTAACAAAGAAATGTTTTTTGCTTAAAGGTTATTATGCTGTCGTGTATCTTTTAGAGCAGAGAGGACGTTCTGACTTCAGGTCCACTTTAAGAAGAAATGGGGACAGAGAGCAGATTTTGTCCACCTCTGATGGTCATCTGGCTTTTTTATGTAAGATTTGGTGGGGGCTAGCATCCACTAGGCCCCTACACTCTCTTTCCAGGCCCTAGGTGACTGCCTAGGTTTGCATATTAAAACAAAAATAAAAATAATAAATATATAATAATAATATATAAATAAAAAAAAATAATAAAGCACATTCATAATGTCCCAGCAGCGTAGCATAGCCTTTTGGCTATATGTACAAGCTAGCTGTGCTATGCTGCTGGGACATTATGAATGTGTTTTGTTGTTTGTTTTTAAGCACAATTATCACTTCTGCTCTCTGTTATGTTCCCCTGACGAAGCCCATAAAGTATATGGGGTGAAACATGTTGGGTTAGGTGGTGATGTGTTTGTAAATGTACATTCATTGCGGGTGGAGCAGAGGGTATAGCAGCCTATTATTTTGAATATTACTAAATAGTTTGTCCAAAAAGGGGGCTTAGTCACAAATCCCATCCTCCTACCCAGTCATTGTAACGTTATGGGCAATACAGGAGGAATCCATTTTAAATGTAAATTAAAAGTTACGTTTGACTTATGATACTTATGATATAATGAATTGTATTTGTCGTACAGCTAGGACGTAGAACATTAGTAGCAAAGATATGAGTCTCATATTGTTTCCAGGACAGGAAGAGTTAAGCCTCTTTCACAGTAGGACGTTAAAGTCGCACGTTAGAAAATGTTTTATCGTGGACTAACGCACAGCAATGCAAAGTCTGTGCGACACAATCACAGTGCACACGTTGCGTTGTGTGTAACGTGTAGCAATATTTAGCAGTGCTGCATGCTGTGCGTTTAGCAATAAATCTGTTGCGTTATGTTATGTGTGTTGCACATGCTCAGTAATGTATTTTTTTCTTTTAATGTAGTGCATGCGTCGTTTTCCTTCCATCAGTATGCGATGAAAACGGCGCACCAAACACGGGGCTAAAGAATGTACTATAACGTCCAAGCTATAGTCTTTCAATGCGTTGCATTAGGGGCACGTTGTGCGACCTTAACGTCGCATCAGACGCAACGTCCTGATGGGAAAGTAGCCTTAAGAAACTTCAGTTGTTATCTAGACTATTCAAAAGAGCTTCACTGAGCTTTCCGACTAATTTGAGCAATGCTGTTTTCTGAAGCACTTATACATCAAAGAAACAGTGACAGACATTGTCAGATAAGGTTTTACTGCAGGAGAGTTCAAAGGGTCATTAGCTTTGCTCTGTTTCATAGTTTAAAAAGCAGAGTGTAGTGTGTAAACTGTATATATTAGAGAATGATGCAATGTTATTAGGGAAAAAAAAGCTATATAAGTGAAAATAAAAATACAAAACTCTTTTCTTTACTACTAATGTTCTATGAATTACCCGTACTAAACAAACAATTCATTATATCATAAATTTTTTTTTTCGCTTCAGTGTCATCTTAAGAAATTGTCTTCTACAACGAGCATAGAATTGTGTATTTTTGGATTTGCGTCGCTCAGACTTGGGTGGATTTCGGGGGCCAGGCAGCTTGGATCTGATGAATGGCGTCCTGCGTATGAAGGTGAGGTTGCGGTATATGTATGATTTCCGGTGGCGTTGGAGGGACCCTCCAGGAGTTGGAGCTGTGAGGGGAAAACAACATGAGGCTGGAAAGACATTAAGGGCTTCAATCTTTTGTAAATCCGCCACTTGCTGCTCTGACTTCCTGCCGAGAACGAATCCTAAATGATGTATAGGTTTCATTTATCTGCGCGGCTAATTATTCCATAAGCTGCCAGACCCGTAATTATATCAGGAAAATAAAACAACACCGCAGGACGTCCGGAATCTATAGGGAAGAGGAAACCTAAACATGAACTTTTCCAGAATTCTTCCCATTCCTAAATATAACCTTTTAAAAATAGACTTTAGAAGTGCAGTGGGGAGGAGCTGATAATCTGAAAATAATCAGATTTACTACATCACCACCAGAGGAATTGTCTGTGTGCGCGTTGCTTTAACCCAATAGCGGCATCAATAGAGATATCTCGTTTGAGATAAATGTGCTGCTTTTGACCTCAGTCGGCTGTAAATTCTTGGAATGCTTTGATCTCGCTCTACTAGCAGAAAATATATAAACTGAAAGCAGAAGTTATTGCCTTTTATTGTCTCATACTGCCACCTATTGACAAGATGACATAAATACACATTACAGCAGTACTAATAATTAGAAGCAAGGAATTGTAAAAAAAAAAATGGTGTTAAAATAAATTGGCCTAGAGCACTTGCAAGTCTCTAAATAAATTGGCTGCTAAAGGGTTAAAGCCACTGGAAGTGACGGATCTACGCAGCTCTGATGATGTGCGTAGCCTGGGAGTTCTAATTGATGGGGATTTAAACTTCAGAACTCACATCTCTGCTGTGGTGAAATCATCCTATTTTCGCCTCAAGCATACCTCCCAACTTTTTGAGATGAGAAAAAGGGACACTTAAGCCACGCCCCTGCCACACCCCTGCCCATGCCCCCACCACACCCCCTAGTCACGCATACCATAAAGATTTCATAAGAAAAATATGTTTTATAATTCAGACCACACTGGTCCTTTCTATCCTGGTACATTTTCTTTTATAGTAACATTTTAAAATTAGTAATATATCAATTTAAAGGATGGGAATAAAGTTTAGAGTCAATCAAACACATTTTTAGTATAGAAATATATATATTTATATAGAAAGAGGGACAAAGTTCTGAAAGAGGGACAAATAAGGAGGAAAGAGGGACAGAGGGACGGGGCTCCCAAAGAGGGACTGTCCCTCCAAAAGAGGGACAGTTGGGAGCTATGCCTTAACCTCCTGGGCGATAATCCCGAGCTGAGCTCGGGGTATGTCGCGCAGGAGGATTTCTCAGGCCCTGGTGGACCGATTTGCATAATTTTTTTTTGTTACATGCAGCTAACACTTTGCTAGCTGCTTGTAACTTCCGATCGCCGCCGCTCGCCGCTGATCCGCCGCTACCCGCCGTGCCGCACAGCCCCCCCGCAGACCCCTTGCGCAGCCTGGCCAATCAGTGCCAGGCAGCGCTGAGGGGTGGATTGGGACTCCATCTGACGTCTATGACGTCATCCCGCCCCGTCGCCATGGCGACCGGGGAAGCCCAGCAGGGAATTTCCGGCTTACTCTGATCGCCGAAGGCGATCGGAGTGGGTGGGGGGATGCCGCTGCACAGCGGCTATCATGTAGCTAGCGCTAGGCTAGCTACATGATTTAAAAAAAAATAAATTAAAAAAGTGCTGCGCCCCCTCCTGGGCGATGTAATTGTATCGCCCAGAGGGTTAAGAACATCGCAAAAATTAAGCACCTCATCCCCCCAGAAGATCTGCCAACCTTAGTCCACGCCTTCATTACCTCCCGACTGGACTACTGCAATGCTCTCTACACTGGCCTTCCAAAAAAGGCCTTGTACCGCCTACAGCTGATACAGAATACTGCTGCCAGACTGCTAACCAACCAACCCCGTCACTGCCACATAACGCCAGTCCTGCACTCCCTTCACTGGCGACCTATAGAATGGAGGGTCCTATTCAAGATCGGCCTACTGACATTTAAATCCCTGAATAATCTGGGCCCTGGATACATGAAAGATATGTTGCAGCTGCGTAGCAATCCCTGCATTCTCAGATCCACAGGTTCTAATAATCTAGTCATACCCAGAGTCCACTTGGAAACGTTTGGTCCCAGAGCCTTCTGTCATGCTGCCCCTACGTTTTGGAACTCCTTACCTCAACAGATCAGGACAGCTCCATCCCTGGATGTGTTTAAATCCAGACTGAAAACCCACCTGTTCAGTTTGGCATTTGCAGAAATATAACTTTTGTTGTGTGAATACTTCATCCTACTAATTACTGAATCTGAGAGAGCCTAAGCGCTTTGAGTCCTATGGGAGAAAAGCGCTATAGAAATGTTATTGTATTATTGTATAAAGCCACTGGGAGTGAGTTGGAGGCGTGTCTTGTCTGTGCTCCTCCCCACTTCACCATACAACATATTGCATCACTTGGCTGTAGGTAAGATACTCGGGAAAAGTTTATTTCATTTGTGTTATTTATTTCAGAATGTTATTACAAAATTTGGCAAAATTATAAAAGGAAACCTATATATCCTTATGTCCTCCTCAGAAATGTCCAGCTGTCTGTCCATGCCAGTCACTCCCAGTCTAAAGCCAAGTCTCTCTTCTAGAGACTTACAGTGATAGGCTACTAGGCACCAGAGAGGTGTGGCCTCCTCTGTGTCCCCTCTGCATGCCCATGTGACTTAAGTGTCTCAGATTGAATGGGAGTGAGCAGGCAGCAGTGGGTCATAAAGGGCAAGATAAAGATCTACGAAGTGGTAAAACCTCCTTATTTCACTAAATTACATTTTTTTTTTACTAATCAGATTATGCGTAATTGACTATAAAACGGTGCAATTTAAGGCATATGAATTTGTTTGAACTGTGCCTTTAAAGCACACCTGAAGTGAGAGGGATATGGAGGCTGCCATATTTATTTGTTTTTAAACAATACCAGTTGCCTGGCAGCCCTGCTGATCTATTTGGCTGCTGATCTCTTTGGCTGCAGTAGTATCTGAATCACACACCTGAAACAAGCATGATGCAGCTAATCCAGTCTGACTTCAGTCAGAACACCTGATCTGCTGCATGCTTGTTCAGGGGCTGTGGCTAAAAGGATTAGAGGCAGAGGATCAGCAGGGCTGCCAGGCAATGTGTCTTATCTAAAAGGAAATAAACATGTCTGCCTCCCTATCCCTCTCACCTCGGGTTCCCTTTAAAGGAAACCTGTAATAAACTTAAAAAAAAAAAGAGTTTCACTTACCTGAGTCTTCTGCAAGTCCCCTGTAGCCACCCTGTGCCCGCGCCAACCTGGAAAGATTCCCCCGCCCCGCTGCGGTTCCGTTTCACTTTCAACAACTGATACGTAACGTTGATGGCCACTGTGGCTACTCGGCTCTGGCCTCACGCGTCTTTGGTCACGCTCCCATTGCCGGGAGTGTCCTGCGCAGGCGCAGTGTGAGAAAACCTTGTACTGTGCATGCGCCAGATGCTCCTGGTGATGGGAGCGTGAAGGAGGATGTGCGCGCCCGCGCAGAAGCAGTGGCCAGTGACAGGCGAAAGTGAAACGCAGCCATGGCAGGGGGACCGGACGGAGGATCGCGGAGTCAGGGCCGGATTCACCATAAGGCACTGTAGGCACGTGCCTACAGGCGCCTGATGATGGAGAGGCAGCTCACTCCTTTCCCAGAGCGCCTCCCTCCCTCCTTCCTTACGCAGAGTCCAGATGAGAGTGTAAATGAGAGGCTAATCACCCAGCTCTTGGCATTCCACTGATGAGATCTCCCTTCAGTTAGGGGCTACTTAATACTGAGGGTACTTCTGGCTACCTAATACTAAGGGGCACCTGTAGCTATGATAGACAAGGGAAGTAAGGGAGAAGTGACAGCTAGGCAGTCAGCACACTTGCAGGGGATTCGGCAGGGTTTGTAGGTCCATAGAGGGCGGAGTCTAGGGTGCCAGGACATCTGTGCCTATAGGCTCCTGTGATGTAAATCCGGGCCTGCATGCATGGAGGGCGGAGTCTAGGGTGCCAGGACATCTGTGCCTATAGGCTCCTGTGATGTAAATCCGGGCCTGCATGCATGGAGGGCGGAGTCTAGGGTGCCAGGACATCTGTGCCTATAGGCTCCTGTGATGTAAATCCGGGCCTGCATGCATGGAGGGCGGAGTCTAGGGTGCCAGGACATCTGTGCCTATAGGCTCCTGTGATGTAAATCCGGGCCTGCATGCATGGAGGGCGGAGTCTAGGGTGCCAGGACATCTGTGCCTATAGGCTCCTGTGATGTAAATCCGGGCCTGTGTTGAGTGACAGTGTGGGCACAGGGTATCAGGCAGAAGACTCAGGTAAGTGAAACTTGTTTTCTGATGCTGAAACCAGGAGAAATGACTGTAAAAGTGGGTATCCTGAATTCTGCATTCTACTATATGTCAGCACACACAGTGCCTCTTTTAAAGCGGTATTGTCACCATAAAAAAAAAAATCAAATTTCAACACAAACTGGTCTGAGTGTATTAAGTGATAAAGATGCTAATCCTGCATTCAAAACTTTCAAAACTTTTTCTGCTGTTATGGTTTGTAGTTATCACATACCTTAGTAGCACTGGCCCTTTAATTGCCATTGCCAAACAGTAGCATGCTGGGGGTTCTTTTTTATCTATTATATATTCCTCCTCTTCTCTTTATTTCCCCCTCCTTCTAATGACATAAGGCACTTCCTAGTATAGACCTCAGTGGGAGTGTCTGAAGACTCTGGGGGGAGGGCAGGTAACTAACACACAATTATCAAGAGGAGAAAAAAAAGTGAGGGAGGAAATGATGCCAGGTGGTCAAAGGTAACTAAGATGGAAACTGCCTAGAATAGGATTCTCTGCTTTTTCTTTATAAAATTCACAGGAATCATAACGTGGACAGTGCAATACATCTGTTATGTAAGTAGAACTAGTATTTATCTAGTGACCTCGCGGCCACCGTAGGCCACGAGGTCTCTTAGAGAACCGCACATGTGCAGGACTCTCACGCCGGCCGACGTAATGCCGCGATCCACGAAAGCAGGAAGCAGACCTGACAACTTCAGGCCTAAGTCATCCTGTAACTGGAGCCGGGACCAGGGAAGGAGCCAGGAGGACGCCGAGGGACCTTACGGCCTACGGTGGGCTGGAGGAAGCCCCAGGAAAGTGTACATTCTGTTTTTGTCACCTGATCAGGGTCCCTTTAAGAAAAACACTGCAAATGATTTTTTGTCAAAGTTAAACACAGTGTGTTATTAATAGGAGGTGTCATTGCGGAGCACTTTACTGAGATGATGTATATTATAAAAACATTGTACTCAGCGGGAGACAAGTTCCACTTACAGATAAAAATCTAATATTATCTATTGCCAGAAATGTGAATTGGTGAGGATCCAGCGTGATGGGAGAGGATCCAGCGTGATGGGAGAGGATCCAGCGTGATGGGAGAGGATCCAGCGTGATGGGAGAGGATCCATCTTGGGATTATGAAGCGAAAACGTGGCTGTATTATACTAAGTCTTCTCCCGACGCTGATATTATTATATGGATGATTCGAGGCTGTACCTCACTAAATGACTCCCGTGATCAATCAGTGTCGGCGGTTCACTTAGCCGATCGGCCCGCAATACTCCTCGCTGTTAATCATTCGTTAGTGAGCGGCATAATCTACTCTCTATGGAGATCCCTTTACTCCATTGTAGGATGGTTTTTTTGGCGGCGTCATTGCGAAGATGATGAACATTAGCGGCAGCCTTTCTCAATAGACATTTATTGGGATTATCATATGATGTCCCCCTTGCCTTTACTATTTTTGACTATTTTTTGAGTCAGTCTCCTGGTCCTCTGGCAGGCCCACCTCTTGTTTGCACTTGGCTCCTCCCCCCCCTCCCCCCCAAGCCAGCATATTGATGCTTTGCCACCTCCAGCCGAAAAGCTGGTGCAAGCTGCTTGAGATGAATGGTAGGGAAGGTTTTTTACCTTTCTGGGGCTTTCTCCGACCCCCTGTAGTCCATCTGCTGCCTTGCCATCCTCTGTGTCCCCTTTGTTGTGTCGCTGTGAAGTCTGCAAATAATAATTTGGTAGGACATTAGACTATGACTACGGCAGAATTAGATTGTGAGCTCCTCTGAGATGTCAGTGCTATATAAATACATAATAATAATATGGTAGGACATTAGACTATGACTATGGTAGGATTAGAGTGTGATCTCCTCTGAGGACAGTCAGTGACATGACTATGTACTCTGTAATGTGCTGCAGAAGAGGTCAGTGCTATATAAATACATAATAATAATATGGTAGGACATTACACTATGACTATGGTAGGATTAGACTGTGAGCTCCTCTGAGGACAGTCAGTGACATGACTATAGACTCTGTACAGTGCTGCAGGAGATGTCAGTGCTATATCAATACATAATAATATGGTAGGACATTACACTAGGACTATGGTAGGATTAGAGTGTAAGCTCCTCTGAGGACAGTCAGTGACATGACTATGTACTCTGTAATGTGCTGCAGAAGATGTCAGTGCTATATAAATACATAATAATAATATGGTAGGACATTAGGCTATGACTATGGTAGGATTAGATTGTGAGCTCCTCTGAGGACAGTCAGTGACATGACTATGTACTCTGTAAAGTGCTGCAGAAGATGTCAGTGCTATATAAATACATAATAATAATATGGTAGGCCATTAGACTATGACTATGGTAGGATTAGATTGTGAGCTCCTCTGAGGACAGCCAGTGACAGGACTATGTACTCTGTAATGTGCTGCAGAAGGTGTCAGTGCTATATAAATACATAATAATAATATGGTAGGATATTAGGCTATGACTATGGTAGGATTAGAGTGTGAGCTCCTCTGAGGACAGCCAGTGACATGACTATGTACTCTGTAATGTGCTGCAGAAGGTGTCAGTGCTATATAAATACATAATAATATTATGGTAGGATATTAGGCTATGACTATGGTAGGATTAGAGTGTGAGCTCCTCTGGGGACAGTCAGTGACATGACTATGTACTCTGTAATGTGCTGCAGGAAATGTCAGTGCTATATAAATACATAATAATAATATGGTAGGACATTAGACTATGACTATGGTAGGATTAGATTGTGAGCTCCTCTGAGGACAGTCAGCGACATGACTATGTACTTTGTAATGTGCTGCAGAAGATGTCAGTGCTATATAACTACATAATAATAATATGGTAGGACATTAGCCTATGACTATGGTAGGATTAGATTGTGAGCTCCTCTGAGGACAGTCAGTGACATGACTATGTACTCTGTACAGTGCTGCAGAAGGTGTCAGTGCTATATAAATACATAATAATAATATGGTAGGACATTAGACTATGACTATGGTAGGATTAGATTGTGAGCTCCTCTGAGGACAGTCAGTGACATGGCTATGTACTCTGTACAGTGCTGCAGAATATATCAGTGCTATATAAATACATAATAATAATATGGTAGGACATTAGACTATGACTATGGTAGGATTAGATTGTGAGCTCCTCTGGGGACAGTCAGTGACATGACTATGTACTCTGTAATGTGCTGCAGAATATATCAGTGCTATATAAATACATAATAATAATATGGTAGGACATTAGACTATGACTATGGTAGGATTAGAGTGTGAGCTCCTCTGAGGACAGTCAGTGACATGACTATGTACTCTGTAATGTGCTGCAGAATATATCAGTGCTATATAAATACATAATAATAATATGGTAGGACATTAGACTATAACTATGGCAGGATTAGATTGTGAGCTCCTCTGAGTACAGTCAGTGACATGGCTATGTACTCTGTACAGTGCTGCAGAATATATCAGTGCTATATAAATACATAATAATAATATGGTAGGACATTAGACTATGACTATGGTAGGATTAGAGTGTGAGCTCCTCTGAGGACAGTCAGTGACATGACTATGTACTCTGTGATGTGCTGCAGAAGATGTCAGTGCTATATAAATACATAATAATAATATGGTAGGACATTAGACTATGACTATGGTAGGATTAGATTGTGAGCTCCTCTGAGGACAGTCAGTGACATGACTATGTACTCTGTGATGTGCTGCAGAAGATGTCAGTGCTATATACATACATAATAATAATATGGTAGGACATTAGACTATGACTATGGTAGGATTAGAGTGTGAGCTCCTCTGAGGACAGTCAGTGACATGACTGTGTACTCTGTGCAGTGCTGCAGAAGATGTCAGTGCTATATAAATACATAATAATAATATGGTAGGACATTACACTATGACTATGGTAGGATTAGAGTGTGAGCTCCTCTGAGGACAGTCAGTGACATGACTATGTACTCTGTAATGTGCTGCAGAAGATATCAGTGCTATATAAATACATAATATTATGGGAGGACATTACACTATGACTATGGTAGGATTAGATTGTGAGCACCTCTGAGGACAGTCAGTGACATGACTACGTACTCTGTAATGTGCTGCAGAAGATGTCAGTGCTATATAAATACATAATAATAATAATATGGTAGGACATTAGACTATGACTATGGTAGGATTAGAGTGTGAGCTCCTCTGAGGACAGTCAGTGACATGACTATGTACTCTGTACAGTGCTGCAGAAGATGTCAGTGCTATATAAATACATAATAATAATATGGTAGGACATTACACTATGACTATGGTAGGATTAGAGTGTGAGCTCCTCTGAGGACAGTCAGTGACATGACTATGTACTCTGTAATGTGCTGCAGGAGATGTCAGTGCTATATAAATACATAATAATAATATGGTAGGACATTACACTATGACTATGGTAGGATTAGAGTGTGAGCTCCTCTGAGGACAGTCAGTGACATGACTATGTACTCTGTAATGTGCTGCAGAATATATCACTGCTATATAAATACATAATAATAATATGGTAGGACATTAGACTATGACTATGGTAGGATTAGATTGTGAGCTCCTGTGGGGACAGTCAGTGACATGACTATGTACTCTGTAATGTGCTGCAGAATATATCAGTGCTATATAAATACATAATAATAATATGGTAGGACATTAGACTATGACTATAGTAGGATTAGAGTGTGAGCTCCTCTGAGGACAGTCAGTGACATGACTATGTACTCTGTAATGTGCTGCAGAATATATCAGTGCTATATAAATACATAATAATAATATGGTAGGACATTACACTATGACTATGGTAGGATTAGAGTGTGAGCTCCTCTGAGGACAGTCAGTGACATGACTATGTACTCTGTAATGTGCTGCAGAAGATATCAGTGCTATATAAATACATAATAATATGGGAGGACATTACACTATGATTATGGTAGGATTAGATTGTGAGCACCTCTGAGGACAGTCAGTGACATGACTACGTACTCTGTAATGTGCTGCAGAAGATGTCAGTGCTATATAAATACATAATAATAATAATATGGTAGGACATTAGACTATGACTATGGTAGGATTAGAGTGTGAGCTCCTCTGAGGACAGTCAGTGACATGACTATGTACTCTGTACAGTGCTGCAGAAGATGTCAGTGCTAAATAAATACATAATAATAATATGGTAGGACATTACACTATGACTATGGTAGGATTAGAGTGTGAGCTCCTCTGAGGACAGTCAGTGACATGACTATGTACTCTGTAATGTGCTGCAGGAGATGTCAGTGCTATATAAATACATAAAATAATATGGTAGGACATTACACTATGACTATGGTAGGATTAGAGTGTGAGCTCCTCTGAGGACAGTCAGTGACATGACTATGTACTATGTAATGTGCTGCAGAAGATGTCAGTGCTATATAAATACATAATAATAATATGATAGGACATTACACTATGACTATGGTAGGATTAGAGTGTGAGCTCCTCTGAGGACAGTCAGTGACATGACTATGTACTCTGTAATGTGCTGCAGAAGATGTCAGTGCTATATAAATACATAATAATAATATGGTAGGACATTAGACTATGACTATGGTAGGATTAGAGTGTGAGCTCCTCTGAGGACAGTCAGTGATATGACTATGTACTCTGTACAGTGCTGCAGAAGATGTCAGTGCTATATAAACACAAAATATTAATATGGTAGGACATTAGACTATGACTACGGCAGGATTAGATTGTGAGCTCCTCTGAGGTGTCAGTGCTATATAAACACATAATAATAATATGGTAGGACATTAGACTATGATTATGGTAGGATTAGAGTGTGAGCTCCTCTGGGGACCGTCAGTGACATGACTGTGTACTCTGTAATGTGCTGCAGGAGATGTCAGTGCTATATAAATACATAATAATAATATGGTAGGACATTAGAGTATGACTATGGTAGGATTAGAGTGTGAGCTCCTCTGAGGACAGTCAGTGACATGACTATGTACTCTGTAATGTGCTGCAGAAGATGTCAGTGCTATATAAATACATAATAATAATATGATAGGACATTACACTATGACTATGGTAGGATTAGAGTGTGAGCTCCTCTGAGGACAGTCAGTGACAGGACTATGTACTCTGTAATGTGCTGCAGGAGATGTCAGTGCTATATAAATACATAATAATATGGTAGGATATTAGACTATGACTATGGTAGGATTAGAGTGTGAGCTCCTCTGAGGACAGTCAGTGACATGACTATGTACTCTGTAATGTGATGCAGGAGATGTCAGTGCTATATAAATACATAATAATAATATGATAGGACATTAGAGTATGACTATGGTAGGATTAGAGTGTGAGCTCCTCTGAGGACAGTCAGTGACAGGACTATGTACTCTGTAATGTGCTGTAGAAGATGTCAGTGCTATATAAATACATAATAATAATATGGTAGGACATTAGACTATGACTATGGTAGGATTAGAGTGTGAGCTCCTCTGAGGACAGTCAGTGACAGGACTATGTACTCTGTAATGTGCTGTAGAAGATGTCAGTGCTATATAAATACATAATAATAATATGGTAGGACATTAGACTATGACTACGGCAGGATTAGATTGTGAGCTCCTCTGAGATGTCAGTGCTATATAAATACATAATAATAATATGGTAGGACATTAGACTATGACTATGGTAGGATTAGAGTGTGAGCTCCTCTGAGGACAGTCAGTGACATGACTATGTACTCTGTAATGTGCTGCAGAAGATGTCAGTGCTATATAAATACATAATAATAATATGGTAGGACATTAGACTATGACTATGGTAGGATTAGAGTGTGAGCTCCTCTGAGGACAGTCAGTGACATGACTATGTACTCTGTAATGTGCTGCAGGAGATGTCAGTGCTATATAAATACATAATAATATGGTAGGATATTAGACTATGACTATGGTAGGATTAGAGTGTGAGCTCCTCTGAGGACAGTCAGTGACATGACTATGTACTCTGTAATGTGATGCAGGAGATGTCAGTGCTATATAAATACATAATAATAATATGATAGGACATTAGAGTATGACTATGGTAGGATTAGAGTGTGAGCTCCTCTGAGGACAGTCAGTGACAGGACTATGTACTCTGTAATGTGCTGTAGAAGATGTCAGTGCTATATAAATACATAATAATAATAATATGGTAGGACATTAGACTATGATTATGGTTGGAATTAGAGTGTGAGCTCCTCTGAGGACAGTCAGTGACATGACTATGTACTCTGTAATGTGCTGCAGAAGATGTCAGTGCTATATAAATACATAATAATAATATGGTAGGACATTAGACTATGACTATGGTAGGATTAGAGTGTGAGCTCCTCTGAGGACAGTCAGTGACATGACTATGTACACTGTAATGTGCTGCAGGAGATGTCAGTGCTATATAAATACATAATAATAATATGGTAGGACATTAGACTGTGACTACGGTAAGGTTAGACTGTGAGCTCCTCTGAGGACAGTCGGTGACATGACTATGTACTCTGTAATGTGCTGCAGAAGATGTCAGTGCTATATAAATACATAATAGTAATTAGAGTTGGGCCGAACGGTTCGCCGGCGAACGGTTCCAGGCGAACTTTGGGGGTTCGCGTTCGCCTGCAGCAGGCGATCTTTTGCGGAAGTTCGATTCGCTCCATAAAGCTGTATTGAGCAAAAATTTTCGCCTCCATTTTACTGTCAGCAGACATGTTATTGTGAAACACACTGCTTTCAGTGCTAAAGACTCCACCCACCCTCCCTTTAAGCTAGGTCCTTTTATACCATTTGACTCAGTTGTCTGCCTACACTAATTAGTTATGGGACAGCTGCTACACACTATGCTAGGGAGATTTTAATTGGCCTCCCTCCTCCCACCTTTCACCCTTATGTCCATTCCCTCCTCCCTCCTACCGGAGGGAGGAGGGTCTCTTCTGCCAGGGAATTATACTATTTTAAAAACCAGTATACATCATACCATACCAAACACCAGATCATACCATAGCTGGGAATCGAACCCAGATCTCACTGTGTGGTGGGCACATCACCCTAAGCACTGTACCACTACAGAAGTAAGTGAAGCTTGCCTAAAATTTAACATTTATGCTCAACGCAATAGAACCATTAGGTTGCTTAAAGGAGAACTGTAGTGAGAGGTATATGGAGGCTGCCATATTGATTTCCTTTTAAGCTATACCAGTTGCCTGGCAGCCCTGCTGATCTATTTGGCTGCAGTAGTGTGAATCACACCAGAAACAAGCATGCAGCTAATCTTGTCAGATCTTACAAAAATGTCAAACACCAGATCATACCATAGCTGGGAATCGAACCCAGATCTCACTGTGTGGTGGGCACATCACCCTAAGCACTGTACCACTACAGAAGTAAGTGAAGCTTGCCTAAAATTTAACATTTATGCTCAACGCAATAGAACCATTAGGTTGCTTAAAGGAGAACTGTAGTGAGAGGTATATGGAGGCTGCCATATTGATTTCCTTTTAAGCTATACCAGTTGCCTGGCAGCCCTGCTGATCTATTTGGCTGCAGTAATAATAATCCAAACATTTGTATAGCGCTTTTCTTCCTGTCAGACTCAAAGCGCTCAAGAGCTGCAGCCACAGGGACGCGCTCAAGAGGCCACCCTGCAGTGTTAGGGAGTCTTGCTTTGAACTCCTTACTGAATAGGTACTTGACCTAGCCAGGATTCAAACCCTGGTCTCCCATGTCAAAGGCAGAGCCCTTAACCAGTACACTATCCAGCCACTGTAGTGTGAATCACACCAGAAACAAGCATGCAGCTAATCTTGTCAGATCTTACAAA